>NC_143551.1:28542500-28787500 GCF_054136105.1 Typopeltis vanoorti
AGGTTTTTAATTAAAAATTGTAATTTCGTATTGATTCATAGAGTATACAGTATAGGGTTAGGCATGCAATAGCATATCGGATAAATGGCCTCCACAGCTTTGCTGGCACATACGCACTCTTTTATCGAAATTTTCCATGACCGTTTTGCATAAATGTGGCTGAATTTCGTTGATACAGCGCTCAATTTCCTCCTTCAAGGCGTGGGTGGTCTTGGGCTTGTTGGCATAAACCTTAGACTTCAAAACACCCCAAAGAAAAAAGTCCAACGACGTTAAGTCACATGATCTGGGTGGCCAGTTCTGATCATCAAAACGGGAAATTACACGACCAGGCAATGACTCATGCAGTAATTGAATTGTTTCTCGGGGTGTATGGCATGTGGCATCGTCTTGTTGAAACCACATGTCGTTCACTTCCATATCTTGCAATTTAGGGACAAAAAACTGTATTATCATGTCGCCATAGCGAGCACCATTAGCTGTTATTGCCTTACCATCCGCATTTTTAAAGAAGAATAGACCGATGATGCCTCCAGCCCAAAATCCGCACCAAACAGTGACACGTTGTGGATGCATTTGTTTCTCAACAATCACTCGTGGATTTTCTGAACCACAAATGCCAAAATTTTGTCGATTAACGAAGCCATCAAGATGGAAACGAGCCTCATCACTGAAGATGATTTTGTCCGAAAAATAATCATCCACTTGTTGTTATTCCATAATTCATTCAAGCGTTGTTCTTTCGTGTAGCGCTCCATTTTTAATAACCCTGAACTGTCAGCTGTCAAGCTGTCTTTTTTTTCTCTTTGGCAACACTTTACCACACAAATGGCGCTAAATTTAAATCTTGCGTGAATTTTGAGACACCCTGTATAAGGTTATAAGACGGTTTTGCAATGGAATATTTAAAATCATGTTCATGATTTTCAATCTGTTTTGTCTTAAGTGAAATCCCATAAGTCATTATATATATATATATATATATATATATATATATATATAGAGGGAGAGAGAGAGAGCATTTTACCTTGGGTATAATAAATGTTAAAGATACTAAGCTATTTTAAACCTGGTTTTAATCCATTTCCCAAGTAAGCAAACAGACAAACAAGTCAACATTGCGCCTGCAAGTGTTGTAAGACTAGCTGATCCTACACATAGTGCAAGACCAAGGCAACTCATGGTAAAAGTATAAAATAAGCTCTGATCACTAATCTTAATATTTACCCTTAATGCAAAGCACATCTCCTTGAGGAGATGTATGATGTTTTGTACTAGAGGCAAGGGGGCCACTACCCAGACCGGTTTCGACCTTTAATGAAGTCTCATCAGTGGTAACTTGTTCTGCTAAAATACTTATAAGCTCTGTATTACTAAAATCGTGGTATTTCTAGCTTGGCTCCCACTGATGAGAAGGATCTCCCAATCCAGGCGTATCAGGATAGCCTTTATTCATTGTTGGATTTGTTACTAATATTTGTTATTTATATATTTATTTTTGTTGTACTAACCTTTTGCATTTTTACTAACTCTACTAACTTGCTGGTAGTGAGTTTCGAGGCACTTCGGGTTTTCTTTCACAGTCTTTGGACTCTTAATTTTTCTCTCTTGTTTTTAGAACACAGAGACCAGTCATGAGCTGAGTAATCCCCGTTTCCCCCAGGACCCGGACATTAGAAGTGGAGATTCCAGGAATGGAGGATTCCAGAGTCTGAACTATAGCCCTTAAAGATCTAATAGGAGTTTCCAACATCTACTCCTTCACCCCATATGGAGAAGGACGATTCCTTATTGTTGTGAAGAACTTAGCTTCGAGAAATCAACTTCTGAAGGGTATCCCAGTCCAAGGGAAGCAGGTGACCCCTACCATGGTGGGGTCACAAGTAAGTCAAATTAAGATCGACCGCTTCCCTATGAAATATCTAGAAGCCAGAGAAGACGTGCTCATACAAACTTTTAGTAAATGGGGGAGAGTGAGTAATATAAAGAAGAGCATCGCTAACGAGAACCCCACCTCGTACTCCGGCGAAGTCACCTTTACCATGAACATGCGACAGCCAGTGCCCAACCTTGTTACTATCGGCACATCGCGTGTCATAGTTAATTATCCCGGGGTACAAAGACAATGTGTGCGATGTGACTGCCCCCGAGCCAAGTGTTTCAACTGCGTCGGCATCGGGCACATCTCCAGCCAGTGCTCACACCCCTGCCGAAGTGCTCCAATACGGAGCACAAAATAACATCGTGTCCTCTGCACACATTCGCAGAGCGGGCAGGGGCACCGATTGAACCTTTGAATCCGCAGCCTACTCGAGACGCCAGTGAATTTCCCGTACTCCCCAACACCATCGGGGAGAATACATTTTCACAGACAGTTCTAGTAAAAATTAAGAACTGTCCTGCACTATCAACAGCAGAAGATACTGCTTTCCCCCATCAACAACATCAGCTGAGGAAACAGTCCCCCCTCTGTCATTTCCACCGTATCACTACCAGCGATGGAGAAACAACGAACAACCGAGGGTACAGATGAAGCTAAGGATAACACTCCACCAGCTACCCCTCCCCTCAACAACATCGGAGGAGGCTTTGTCTGTAGACACTTATAGGATTTCCCCTGTCAGCATCCACCCTGCAGAAGAACAGAAGACAGAGGAAGGGAAACATCAACTTCCACTTCCTAAAGAACCTCCTAAGAAGGGGAAAGAGCAGGCTTCGCCTAAAATGGGGAAAAAACACCGAAGCCGCGCAAGCAAAAGCATGGAGTCAACAAGATCTGAGTCCCAAATGGTGGTGGAAACCCCTTCCCACCATCAGGTGGGAAGGGGTTTCCACCACCATTAACTCTAAAATTAGTAAACACACCGGCTTCCGGTTCAACTGCCTTGACCACAAAATAGTGAACAATAAACTAGCAAGCTTCAAGATTAAGAACAGTCGTCACGAGTTCGAGGTCCTCTCGAGTTCGTGTGCAGAAATGGAAGCCGGTCTGCAGGGTGCGGGATATACTACTTCCCCCCCACAAATTGAAGTCTTAATCAAAAATGTCAAGCAATTGCGAATCAAGGATCTAGGCCGGGCATAACAACGTAAAACATCATAATGCCGCCACCCCTTTTTGTGTTGCTTCGCTCAACATCAGAGGGCTCCACTCTCCATCTAAACAAGAGGAGGTGTGGAAGCTCATGCTAGTGTTCAACATCCGGCTTTTATTCCTGCAGGAAATGCACTTTTTCCATTAAAAGAACATGCATGAACTAAGCCATATGTACCCCATAACATCATTTTCGAGCTTCAGCAACAGAAACAGCACCGGGGTCGGGATACTTATGCTATCACCCTTCCTCGGAGCCTTCCATAACATCCAGAGGGAAGCAGAAGGGAGAGTTCTCACCATCGACTGAAAGTACCGGATCTGAACCACTAGGTACATTAACATCTACGCCCCGGCAGATCCAACAAGAAGATCGACTTTCTTCCAATCACTCTATACTTACTTATATGGCACCCATCACGTCATCCTGATGGGGGACTTCAACTGCGTGGAGGACCCGGCCTGCGATAAAGTGGGGGGTAATCCCAACACAGGTACTGCTGGCTACAGGCAACTGGAAATTCACCGCAAGAATCCCCAGCTGATATCTGGAGGGCTCACAACCCCTACTGTTGGGATTATATGTGGACAGGCCAAGGTATCGGCACATGGCTCGACCGGTTCTACTTGTCACCCTCCCTTGCCTCCAGATCCGAAGCTATAAGGCACGTTCAAATTAATTATACCATCTGAGACCACAAAAAGGTAGTGCTCATGTGTCATCCACTAGACGCAGTAGAAGTTGTTCAAGGCCCCTGGAAGTTAACCAGACTTCCCGTCCCTGTTCTCGGATAAGCTTACCCAACTGTGCTCCATCTGAAGCACTGCTAGCTGGGACTCGGACGCATGGGCACAACTAAAATCTAACATCAAAGAAAACATGATAAAATGAACTCAGACGATCTCGGCTTCGTTATCTATACAAGGAAAGAAGCTGGTTCGTGGCCAGCCAACACTAAGGCTTTCCATGTCACAACGCCATCCGTAACATTAATCTGGACATTGAAGCAGAGAGGCAGAAACAGGTGGAAGAAAAGAACACCAAGATACGACTCCACCTCTGCTCGGAAAACAGGAAATTGGCTGCTTTCTATAACAGGCGCTACGTCAATTTTCGACAGGAGCGAACAATCACCACCACCAGTGAAGGCGATTGTAGCTACATCACAACACCCGACATCCTGAAACATTCTGGGGATACTACAACAACCTCTACCAGGACAACTGTACCCCTGTTGGAATATTGACCCCTTCCCTGTGCACATCCAAGCAGGGTACGATGCACCAATCACAGCGGCTGAAGTAACATTAGCCTTCAAGCAGTGCCGTATGAAGAAAGTGCCTGGGTCAGACGGACTAGGCACAGAACTCTATCGAGAAACTTGGGACTACATCCTCCCCATTCTCGTGGCACTATTCAACAACTTTCTAAACACAGGGAATGTGCCTCGAGAATTCGTGGCATGCCATACAGTACTCATCCCCAAAGCCAACAGCGATCCAGCCAACATCAATAACTGGAGGCCCATCAGTCTGTCAAACAAGGAGTATAAGATCTTCGCCCATATTCTCAATGAGACTGAAGCTGGGGATGAAGTACATCATCAACAGCACACAAGTATATGGTGTTCCTGGCCGATCGATGGAGTTTAATCTCATCCTCATCCGAGAACTGCTACGTCTGGTCAACCTTAAGATGCACTCAATGGCACTGTTGACCATCGATCTCAACCGAGCATTCGACAGCGTCTGGCACTCCTTTCTGTTTAACATCCTGCAAAAAGTCTGGGTCAGCAGTGGACTGCTTTCCATCATCAGAGGATGCTACATGAACAGCTCCACCTTCCTCCTCATCAACGGACACCTTTCAAATCCCATTAACATCCAGAAAGGGGTCAAACAAGGTTGTCCCCTCAGTCCAATACTCTTTGCACTAGCCCTTGAACCATTTCTATGGCAGTCAACAGCTCACGTGCTGTGAGAGGGATTCCACTACCGCTCACCACGGATGACTACAAAATAATTGCATATGCAGAAGACATGGTGGGCACCCTCAGGGACAACGACTCCATACAGAACTTCTCAACATCTTAGAGAGGTCCAAAATGTTGGGGTTAACACCCAACCCCGACAAAACTAAGATCAAGACGTATGGAGTCTGGGACCTAAACAACATCCCCATGGATCTCATCCCTACAGGAGACCCCTCACCATCTTGGGGATCCCATTTGCAGCAGAGCCCATACTAGAAGTTCAACAACTTATCAACACCACAGTCAAGCATCTCAAGGACTGGTCAAAAGGACAGCTGTCACTCTCCTCCAGGGCTACTGTCATCAAGACCATCTTGTGCCCTATGTACCAGCAGATCTTAAATATAACAAACATCAGCAAGGATCAAGAACTCCGGCTTTACAGGAAACCCCCTGAAGTTCTTCTGTGGCAGTCTATGCCAGGAGGTTGACATCAAAATCCTTCAACTTCCAGAGAAGCTGGTGGGCTTTGGTCTCCCCATTCTTAACATCAAATACCTAAGCAATACCGCCTTCCATCTTGGCAGGATACTACAGACCAACCATCCCAGCAGCTATCCTGTGCGGTATATCTTAGGCTTTAAGCTTCCCCTTTTTGGAATCCCAGCCAACCAGAGTCCCAATCAGATATTACAACAGAATTTGCCAGCTAGTACAACTCTGCTCATCTGGTGTCGACTCTGTCTTGATCCAGCACAGCAAGATGTGGTACGATCATCCTTCGCACTGACATTCCGGATCTAGAAATCAACAACAACGACATCCTCTTCGGCCACCTCTCTAAATATCAAGGGTTACCCATCAAGAAAGGACCTGGCCTGGAGGATAGCCTATGGACACCTTCCAGTCAACATGAATAGGTGGTGGTTCAACAACAACTGGAACCCATTATGTGGCTTCTGCCGGAGCTCGACCATCATAGAGCATGCTTTTTATGCATGTCCCATTTCCATCTTCATCAGGAGGAGGCTAAGCTACGTGCTCCACATCCCCTGCCTACTGCAGGAGCAAGTGATCTTCCTGCAGTTCGCTCCACCAGTTAACAACAGGCAGAAGTTACTAACATTCATCATCAATGAATTTAAATATCACATCTGGAAGGTAAGGAAAACATTTTCCAGCTATGTTAATCTTCCCAGTCTGATGGATCTCTCTCTCTCCTGGATCGTACTCTACATGTTCTATGGTTTCTTAAGAAGGGTTTTACATCTTGAGAGAGGGGCTTTGGGTGACCCCTGTTCTTTGATAACAGAACTTGTTATCAAGTTCTGTTATCAAACAGAACTTGATAACACTATCAAGTTCTGTTTGTTGCTGCTTTAACATCTCCATCTGCAGCAGCATCTCCACTCTTAGCCATTTCTTTGGTTTTTGCATCCAGTTTGAGGTCTCTTTTGGTCTTTGGTCTCCCACACAGGTAACTCGGATGAAGAACCCAAGCAGCGCAGGACTGGGTTCTTCATCCGAGTTACTTTGCATTAAGGCTAAATATTAAGATTAGTGATCAGAGCTTAATCTACTTTTACCATGAGTTGCCTTGGTATTGCACTATGTGTAGGATCAGCTAGACTTGCAACACTTGCAGGCAATAACTTGACTTGTTTGTCTGTTTGCTTACTTGGAAAATGGAGTAAAACCAGGTTTAAAATAGCTTGGTATCTTTAACATATATATATATTTGCTTGTTAGTGATTGGGAAAAGATATTGAGGGTGGTTATTTAGTAAAATTATGCTGGTGAAAGCATCACATAGTGACAATTGCAAAATTACTTTATGATGATTAATATTTATTTATTTATTTATAAAAGAGATTTCTGAATCTCAAAATGTAATTTATTTTTTTAATAGCGATCATCAGTCATTGGGTTATATTTGGGTTTGTTAGTGGTGGCATTGTGTATAATCATGCACTTTATTGTAGTGCATATAGATGTTTATTGTAGAGTTGGATTTAACAGATTCCTCTATAGGTAAAAATGAACAGCAACTCACAGGTCATAGGGTTATTCTTAATGTTACTGTGGCTGGTATGCATGGGAGAGGGGAGTTGTGACCCCCTCCCAAAATTTACATTCAGATTCTGTATGTGAAACCAAACTCTCTACTACTACTACTTCTACTACTTACCCCTCACTCTACAGGAAATTTTTTACTGTTTCGGTGGGGCAATCACGTTTTTCTATCAAATATCAAACTCGTCAAATGGAGTACAAAATAAAATTTCGTTATCTTGAATTCCTCCCACCAGAGTCATTTTTTGAATGTTTCAAGGTATGCTTAATGAGATTATTCACCATTTATCGAGTTTAAGAACTTTTTCTCACGTTCAGTTGGGCATTAGTGGATCCAGTTTAGAAAGCAATATTAACATACCATTCATGTTACATCAACAAATGAATTAACAATCCAAAGGATAGTTGATGCATTTTATGCCATCGTCCAATGAAACGTGATTTTCTTTTGGCAAAGGATCTTATTATCGATGTCATACTTATCAATATAAGTAACAATGATAGTGGAAGAACCAATGTAAAAAGAAGAATGCTCCTTAAACTAGATGACTGTCTGAAAAAAAATTGTGGAACTTACTAACAAAGACAATCTTTGCATGGTCCCAGCGCTCATTCTGGGTGTTTCCACACACTGATGATGCCCAAACATACAGACGAGTGCGATTAGATTATAAAATTTACAAACAAAGAGGGCTTTAACTCTCCAAAAAATTGCAGGGCTTCCACTCATTTCTTGCGGTATTCAAGTGGTGGGTCTTTTTCAAAAGCATATGACTCCCGAATACCAAACAGTAATTTTTTTGGGTGTTGGTAATTTTTCTGTGGTGTTTCAGGGATCAAATGCAATAAATAGATCTGTCTTTTGTATAGCAGTTCTCATTATGATTTTGTGCATAGTGTTCCAGCTCTGTTACGATGTGCCTCTTATTGCCCCAGTTTTTGAAAACATTCACAAACTCCACCAAATTCCAAATGAACAGCAACTGTTCATTTGGAATATGTGACAATGGATGCATATGAACAAACATATGCATCCATTGTCACAAAATGCTAATCATAGTGTACAGAACCTTCTTTTGTATGAATCATGCAATAGATTTTTCTATGGCAACGATTGCCTGATTTGCACATACAAAATAATATTTGTTCAAAACACCAACGTTGCAGACAGTGTTTTGCTACTTTCTCTACAGATAAAAGCCACGTCTGTCCAGCTGAAAATTACTGCCACCACTGCAAATCAGAACACCTAAGGCAGATGTGTTTTGTGCAAAAATCGCAGGTCTCAAATAAGCAGCTTTCTATGATTTCTTTGACACAGAAACTATTCCTTAAAATCATCATGTTCCAATAAACTGATTTTGGTAGTGACGAACGAGAGATATAGAGTGAAAACTGAGTGGGTCAGTTTCTAGATGAGTTGTTTACTGTCAAGAATATCATGAAATGGGAACAAGATGTTAGGATCGTTCGGACTGTCAAACCAAAATATGAAAATGTCCGTGTGATTGCACACAATTTTCGTGGTTTTGACAGCTACTTTATTTTCGAATATATTTTTGCCAAAAATTTTCCAATCCCGTGTCATGTTTGATGGAACGAAGAAACTTGCTATCTCTCATGACCCATTAAACATCATATTTCTTGATAGTCTTTTCCTACATTAGTGCCATGATAAGGAAACTACCACCCATGTTCGATTTCCCAGAAGTTCATAGGGGTTTCTTTCCTCCTAAGTTTCACACATAAGATTCTCTTGATTATCGCAGGTCATCATCATATTTCCAGCTGGAATTTATGATAAAAGAAACTAGCTGTAGTTGAGATGGATTTAAAGAGAGGATCAGGTTTTCCCATGAACTCTATAGAATGGTACCCTGATTTATGTTGAGGTTTCTGTCGGTTATTAAGACTATTATGGCTTCCTTGAATAAATCATGTCTGTAGTCATCATCCAGATATGGAATGGAGCTGTGTTGCCAGTCTATCTTGTGGATAGACGTACAGAAATGATGTGCTAAGGCAGAAGAGATATGTCTGTTGTGGTCTACATCACCAATATGTTCTTTTTGTCTGATTTCTAAACTCCGTGAAGTTTGTCTGATGCAAGCAAGACCAGAGGAGCAAGGAATGTAATACACTCCTGGATATTTGTAGAATGGCACCTTATCCTTTGTGATCCTAAAAACTGTTTGATGCTGGTGGCTGGTTTGAAGACCACTCTGATGTTGTAGGCTCTTAGTAATCAGGTTATTTGATAAGAAATTAACATGATGAAAGGGATTACTACAGTAGAAATGCGTTGATTCTTCTTGTCTAGGGTTGTCACCATATAGATATCTTTGATGATGTTTGAAGGATATCCATTTTGTGATAATGTGTTGGCTATTAGTGAGATTTCAGTCTGTTCTGAACTCTCACTTCTGATATAAACTTTCTGGCCTTATTTTTCAACATGTGGATAATGCTCAGGTTGTGTTTCTTGTGATTGCTTGAAGTATAATGATGTCTTCCAGTGTCTGTAAGCCTGGAAATAGATAATATGACATTATTTGATTGTTTCTTTATCAAGATGTCTAAAAAATGCAGTTGGCTGTTGTTTTCCACTTCTATAGTGAATTTTGTCTTGTTATGTATTGAGTTAATTTTATTCATAAACGATTTTAGGTTTTCTAAGCTGTCTTGCCATATAATGAAAATATCATCAACTAATCAGAAATTGTAACATTTGGCCAGAAGAAGCGAAGAAAACACTTAAATCCTCACATCCCATTACTCCAAGACTGTATGGGACACCTAAAATACATAACAAGTATATACCTCTCCTTCCAATCGTTGATGGAAGATCATCCTCAACTTTCCTTTTGGTAAAGCATCTTGCAAACTTATTAAATAACAAAATAAGATCAACAGAATACTATATCAAGAATAGTCAGCATTTTGCAAATAAACTCCAAGCCATTAAGATTGCTCCAACAGACATGCTAGTCAATCTAGATGTTGTATCCCTTTTCATCAATGTACCAGTAGAAGAGGTAATAAACATCATCCAAGACCTCTTTCTTCTAGACATCACACAGATGTTTAGACACTGCCTTCAGTCTAATTTCTTCAAAGTTAACAGCACTATATACCAACAAATAGAAGGCCTAGCAATGGGAAGCCCACTATCACCATCTTGTGCAGACTTTTTCATGCAAAAACTTGAAAAAAGAAATTCTCCCCAATCTCCCCTAGACCATCTATATGGTGGAGATATGTTGATGATATTTTCATTATACAGCATGACAGCTTAGAAAACCTAAAGTCGTTTGTGAATAAAATTAACTCAAAACATAACAAGATAAAATTCACTCTAGAAGTGGAAAACAACAGCCAACTGCATTTTTTAGTCATCTTGATAAAGAAACAATCAAATAGTGTCATTACGGAAGAAATGTGTTGGGATCACTAGAGAAGAAATGTGTTGATTCTTCTTGTCTAGGGTTGTCACTGTATCGATATTTTTGATGATGTTTGGAGGATATCCATTTTGTGATAATGTTTTGGATAATCGTGTAAGTTCAGTACGTTCTGAACCCTCACTTCTGATATAAACTTTCTGGCCCTATTTTTCAGCATGTGGATAATGCTCAGGTTGTGTGTTTAGTATCCACAAAAGATAAGGTGCCATTCTACAAATATCCAGGAGAATATTACATTCCTTGCTCCTGTGGTCTTGCCTACATCAGACGAATTTCTTGGAGTTTAGAAATCAGACAAAAAGAACATGTTTGTGATGTAAACCACAACAGAAGTATCTGTTCCAGCTTAGCACATCATTTCTGTATGTCTAACCACATGATTAAGTGGCAAAGGCAAAACACTCCATGCCCTATCTGGATGACGACTGTGGACATCGTTTATTCAAGCAAGCCACAATAGTGTTAATTACCGACAGAAACCTCAACAAAAATCAGGATACCATTCTAAACAGTTTGTGTAAAAACCTGATCCTCTCTCTATATCCATCTCAACTACAGCTATCCAGTAATCACATTACACGTTTACAACAAACATGCATGTGTGATAATGAATAGGAACAATAAATCCTTTCAGTCTCTCTCACGGGAATGTGTAACCTTAGCTACTAGTTTGTTTACAAATTTTTTATGTTCCTTTCAGTTTGCATTTACTAGATTTTATGTTTTTCCGTAAATGCTTGAATAAGCTAGACAGTTTGCTAGCGAAACTGTTAGGATATGATGTAAGTTGTTTGTAAATGGTCAGTATTAAAACAATAGTTTGTATGTGTTATTATCAAATTACAAATTATCAAATTATCAAATGGCTTGGCTAAAATGGCAAGAACAACAGAACAACATAATCATACAACATGCATATTCTGTGTCAGGGGAGTCCTAATCGGACCTTATTTTGTCGATCGGAAATGTGGAAGCTTTTTATATGAATTCTACGGATGCTTCCACCACGATGTCAAGAAGGCTATAGATCAAATATTTACCAGCCATACAGAAACGCAACCAGTTTTAAAAAAGGTATACCGTGAGTAGACATATCGATACAAAATAAATAACGGAAAAAACTCACGTAGAAAGATTATTTAATAGTATGATATCT
The DNA here is from genome assembly GCF_054136105.1 of Typopeltis vanoorti. NCBI lineage: Eukaryota > Metazoa > Arthropoda > Arachnida > Uropygi > Thelyphonidae > Typopeltis > Typopeltis vanoorti. Next base: position 28,554,261 of record NC_143551.1, read on the forward strand.
CCCATAAAGGGGATAGTACTTTACAAACAGCTAATCCTTCCTAACTTTTTACTGTATTAATTTTTTTTAGGAAAGTTATTGACCTTTTTAGTTATCTTACACCAGCTACTTAGGTGGAGCTTTTTGGAATTGTCAGTTAGTGTTTAATTTGAGCTTAAATTGTATTGAAGATGCCTGTGACACACAGGCGAAAATCATTAAATAAATCATTAAATACTATTAAATAATCTTTCTACGTGAGTTTTTCCGTTATTTATTTTGTATGGAAACACAACCATCATCACCCTTTTGGAGCAAATGTAGGTCGCCAAAATTATTTTCGTAGCAAAGGATTCGATGTGATCTCAATTTGGGAATGCCAATTTAATAGAGAAATTTCAGAAAACACAGCCATGAAAACCTTTATTGCTGCTCTTAAAATTCCAGATCCCATTTTACCACATATGCTCAGCATGGTGGCAGAACTGACTGCTATAAAATGCATCACAAAATTCAGTCACAAGGGGTAGTTATTCGCTATTTGGACATCAATAGCCTTTATCTATGGATAATGAAATACTAGATATTTCCTAATGGGCATCCCGAAGTTATTCTCGATAATTTCGACTATTCTCCTGGGGTATACTTTAGTATTTGCCATTCAAAAGTGGAAGCACCTGCGATCTCTTTTTAACGGTTTTGCCTATCACAATAAATGAAAAATTAATCTTCCCCCTTTGAGGGATGTGTACTTCCAAAATGGCCCTATTTTGCTTTCATACGGATCGATCTTTTACAGGCTTTTGGTGCACTCCAGAATTTGATTTAGCTCGTGTTCGTAGTTAAAAAGTTAAAGAATTTTACGAGATGTGGCATTTTTCTCAAAAATTTGTAAGTGAAGAAAACGTCTTTGCTTACTACATTGATACCTTTCTGAAGCTGAAATAGGAAGCATCAGGATGGCATGAAGGTAAAAACCGACAGTCTTATATGGATGAGTTTTTGCTAATGGAAATTATTATGCTAAATAGTGAACACATAAGTAAAAACCCTGGTAAACATTTGCTTGCTAAGATATGTTTGAATTCTCTATGGGGAAGGCTTGGCATGAGAATGTTAAGAATTCAGATTCATGTGATTTCCTCTTATGAAGAGCTTATAGAATTTTTTTTAGATAACAGTAAAGTTATCCAAGATCCCAGGTTACTTTCAAAAGAGCAGATGATGATTGCCTTCTCTCCTATTGTTGGCACTGAGCCTGATAATAGGAAAGGGAATGCTGTCATCTCCTCATTTGTAGCTGCTTATGGTAGGATAAAGTTATATGAGGGTATGGAACCTTTGCAAAGATGGCTTTTGTATACAGATACCGATTCTTTCATTTTCATTGAATAACCGGGCGAATACTCACCATCCATACCTTGGGGAGCTAGGTGACAAACTCGACGGTGACTTTATAATGCAGACACATTACTTAAAATTCTCGCTCGGCCACTGATATTAATCTGGAATCTATGATAGCAGCAGTGAGGGGTGAGCCACAATACATCCAAATTCCTGTACCATTTTCTGTCCATAGAGACAAATGGAGCTGTCAACTCAAAACGACCTCTGTAACAAAAAGATTTGGATACACGTTTGCGAACGCATAGTGTCAACAGACACATGCACTTTTCCCAATGGGTAATTTAAAGGATAATTCCTTACACTCACATACCCCATAAGGAAAAGATGCCATCGATTGGACAAAAAACTAAACATTCTACCTGGTAGGTAAAAATCCATAATTGTTTCCCATCACGATAATTTGAAGTGTTGCCCTTCTGTTGTGCAGTTCACACATCACTGTTATTGTTACTATTATTCCACAATAGCTTTTTTTTTCTTAGAATTTAAAAAGAAAAATTTGTCTTGGTATGATTACATGGTGAATGTGATAAAAAAATATTTTGATGGGGATATTTTTTTTTGATATTAAAAATAAGTATCTATATGTTTTTACATGATCTCTGATTATATATAATAATCACAGTCTAATTATGTTAGCATTTTCACTATGTTCATACATCCATTTACATGCATTATTTCCGGAGCTACTGTCAAGAAAAACAACATTCGTGTTGTCTCTCACAGAACATTGTAATCAACAAATCAAACCACCACCGCGAATCGTTTACTGTTACAGTGAAAATCAGGAATGATTTAAAAAATTTACCAACATAGAAGTCGTAAATGGTTTGAAGTTACCTGAATTTAATTCTAATGTGAGAAATTTGCTCATAATCGATGCTTTGGTTCACCAGGCTAAGGACAGCACCGAAATAGCTGATGTTTTCATAAAAGGTTCACATCACCGTAACCTCAGTGTCATTCTACTGACACAAAATTTATTCTGTAAAGGAACATATTTTCGGACAATTTCTCTCAATAGTCATTATGTTATTACTTTAAAAAATCCCCGAGACTCTTTACAGTTTTCTCATTTAGCTTCCCAAGTATTTTCAGGACAAACGAAGGTATTAGTTCAGATTTATAAAGATGTAACAAGGTAACCCCACTCGTATTTAATTTTAGACTTTAAACAGGAATCACCTGATATTTTACACTTAAAGTAACGGATTTTGCCAGGAGAAGAACCCAACACAGTGTTCATCCCTGAACGGCTGATAGACTCAACTGCTATCAATATCTCAACAATTATTTATTTCATTCCTCTCCCAAACAAGCAAATGATGCTTTAAAACACTGCACCTCCAGCCAAATCACCACACTCTGTGAAATCTGCAAAAATATTTTATCTAGAAATATTCCACTAAAAAAAAATCAACAGAAGTCACTCCTACGAAGGAAAAAAAAATATTATAAGAGCACTAAGCAACAAATCGCTTCCCTTCATTACTAGAAGAAAACTGGTTTTACAGCACAGGGGAGCACTGCTCCCATTATTAGGCAGTATCATTGTTCCTTTATTGAGTTCACTTATTATGAAATGAATCATGTGTTTAAAAATTTATACTCCTCCAATCACCAGAGGAACGTGAACTGTACACACTAGATGATGAAATGGGTGCCATTTTAAAAATAAGAAATAAACATGCAGATGAAAAAGTAAAAGCATATTTAAATGTTCTGCAAAAGTATTTTGGTTTGAAAAACCAATTGGCTCACACATAAGGAGAGCAACAGGAACATAGACTCCCACATCCTGAACCTACACTGCACAAACAGAATACCCAGAACCATTCCCGTCAACCATCAACCTCAGTCAGTCCCAGTGAAGAAATTGCTTCCACTGCACTCCCCGCCAGCAGGAGAGCTCGAAGATCCAATAGCAACTTCGTCTTTTTATCTCCCCGAAAGCTGCGTGAGAATAAGAAACTAGTGTGGAAAAAATAGTAAGTGAAAAAAAACAATTTGTTTTAAATTGTTTTTTATTTTCAGTAAATGATCTAGCAGCATTAGTGACTACAATATCATTTAACCACAAATCTTTAGAATAACATTTGCTAATAATATTTTGCATAGAAAGACCATGACTTCTCAATATTAAAAAATACACACAGTGCAAACCACATGTGACAGAATCATTAGCTTGTACAGGTACACTATTATAATGTCATATATTAGTATTGATATTAAGAAAGTTAACAATATCGTTTTCGAGTGGACGACCGAAGCTATCGAAAAAATCACCATGTTTCTCTTTGATATAGATACATTGCCAATGTTGTCCTGGCAACCAGGTCGGATCTGTGTTCACGACGAAGATCAACTGTCGTTGTCTGGGCAGATGTTGTGGCAATTCATCATGAACAAAAATTCCTAAACCGGTTTTTCTTGTGGTGGGTTCTAACTCAACTATGCTTACTAATTTTTCAGTGTTCATAGTCCAGTAACACAGAACGATCCCTTGTTACGGATAACGTACACTGAAATCCTGCATAAAAAACAAATGTGATGTTTTCAGGAAGAGGTTGAGCAAATTTAACTTCGAGTCGTACACTTCCTCTTCTTAACAGGTTGACATGGGAAGGGCAACGGCATTTTGATCTGGTGATAAGTCAAATCCATAGAGAACGTTTGCCTTTATGTATTCCTCATAAGAAGTGTCCTTACCACAGTTTCTGTTCCATTTGCCTGGCGATGTGAACAGTGACATGTAACGTCTGCTGTAATGCCTTTCTTTGAAGTTCGGAGTCAAAGGTTGCGAGGGATACTGAATACCGTCAGATGTCACCAGAAATAAATTCAGATTGAAATAATGAAATTTAAATGGATTTCTGTTGAAAGTGCCATTATATCCATCCTTAGCGACCAGTCCAATAATTACTCTAGATGGTATTTCACCTAGCTACAGATTGTCTCGTGTGGCATCCGACATTCCCTTGGGAATCGAAAAATAAAACACTTGCACTCGATTGATTGGATATACTATGTTTGAGATGTCTCACACAGACAGGTAAGCCAGATAAATCTTTGGGTTTATTTTGACTTTTCGGACAAAAAGCGTAGCCTTTTCAATTTTTACTTTAGGCTTAGCATCAGGATTTGCAGTCAGTAAACAAAATTCCGGAGAACTGCGAACCATAGGAACAAGAATAGAAACTTTGTTGATCAAGTACCGGTCTTGATGCATTATATCAGCGTGTATTCGCCCAAGAATCTCGACAGTTTTCGATTGGTTAATTCGAGCTTCTCGTCTACGCATCCCACATTTGCTTTTGGTAAACATATCACTAGAATCAGCCACGTCAACTTTAACAAATAGTTCATTTGTCAGTTGACTGATTTTAGCATCTCTGTCATAATTTAGCAGGTTTTCAATATAAGCGCTATAAGGATATGTGTCTGATGCCACTTTCACTAGTTTATCTTGGAGAAAGAAGTGAATTTGACTGAACAGGGAATGGACAATTTTTCTCGACACCAACTAAAGAATCTTCAATAGGTTTACTATCATTATCAGTGATGCACACACGAATGCGTACGTATGATTTTCCCAAATCCAAGTATTCTTCAGATGTAACTGGTGTGCAAAATTACACTGGACCACTGTCAGTACTGGATATTGGTTGGTAAGTGACATAAGAACTTCTTTCCACACACAAGTTGACACGAGGGTGGGAAAAAAGATCTAACTCTAACATCATATCCTCAGCAAAAGATGTCATCTCTTTTGCGATTTTTAATATATTTTAATATTCGAATATTTTAATATTCGTTTTCTTCTTCTGCTTACTTCCTTGATCACTTTGTAATCTGCTCTGAGCTTTCTCAGCAATGGTTTTCCCAACTTCTGGTGCTCTCTTTATCAAGGCTCGGTACACAGGTAACTCTTCCAGTACATCTCCTATCATATGCTGACCGGATTTTAGGAATTGACGACCGACAAATTGAGCTGCAGGTTTTAAAAGTGGACTTAGAAAGGAGAAGGCACTTCTGAAAATGCTGCCTAATCCGTACCCGCGCTGTATTGTGGGGCCCCGTAAATACTTGAGCCCCACCTGCCTGCTGTGTGTAATATCTGAGATAATCAGTCATCCTTCACTTATCGGAAGTGTAATTTAACTATTGTTAAATTACAATAGAAATTTGTAATTACTATTTTCGTAACGGATAATAATCAGGGTGAGCAAAAATGAAGGAACACTTGGTGGTGCACTGAATAACTCGTAACAATGGTGCACATGCATCACCAACTATCTGTTCTTTGATCAAATCAGAATAAACAATATATGCCGCTATACCCCTTTGTATATCAACAGGATGTTGCCCAGTAATTGTACCTTTCAGTTTAACACCAATCTGAATAAAACCCAGTAGAAGGCATAAACCTGGGGCCTCCTTGGGAAACAACAGATTGTAATCTTTTGGGACTGTGAGAGAAAAAATGGTGTTGTTTGTGTTCTTTTTTCTAGTAATCACAGAACTCACGTCAAACACTGCTTGAAGAAGTTCAGAGGGTGAATTGTAACTGCCATGGGGAATCTTGTACACTTTGTAAAATCCTTCTTTAGACTTTTCGAAAATTTATTTCCTGTGAGGTTATTGTTGTCGATAGTGTTGACTCCTCCTCTTCCTCTTCCAACTCCACGTATCGTATGAAACTCATTGTAACCGGAATCGATGTTAGTAAATTCTCCCGTAAGAAGAATTTTGGAAAGAGCAACTTCCCATTTACCTTTAAGTTTGATCTCGTGTGGTAATTACACTTGAAATTTCGTTTGCGTGTTAGTAGTAACATTTTAATACTGACGTTACTGGGAAGGGTTAAGTAAAACATCTTCACAACAAACCAAAGAAGTATACAATGAGGGATATCCGAGTCAATTAACAACTATTTCCAAACACGATCCTCGTTGTGATGGCTAACTTCCGAAGGAGCGATACCGATAGTGTGGTGTAAGGTTATAAGTATGTACAAGGGTCAGCAAACCTTTCGTATAACGTTTACTTTTATTATACGTCATCCATTTGTAGATATTTGTTTTCAATAAAATTAGTAATGCCATCCATGTTTGTCACCGTGGGAAATTCCAAGATAACTTTCTACAATGGGGTGCTTTCATTTCGCTCATGTTTGTGTAGAAATGAATATTATGATTCTTAAACAATGCACGAACTTTCTTGTTGCAAAACTCTTTTCTTTGATATGCGCTTATGTAACATGGCACTTCTTTAAAAATAGACTCGAAAGCATTAACAACAGCGTCTGCTGATTTCTTCTTCAGTGTTCGAACCCACGCAAATCGGGAAACACCATCAATGCACACAAGAAGGAAACAAACGACCCAATTCTCTTTAGCATGGGATGATATATCTGCCAAATCACATTGAAAAGTATGTAAAAGTGTCGGGACTTTGATTTGATTGCGTTTAAACTTTCTTCTAATGGGTTTATGTCTCACATAAGTAGGCTGTGTTGCTAACCAACTTTTCAGGGTTTCATGTGGCAAATTTGTATGTTTCTGTAAAGCTTTGATACTTCCAAAACTAACTATTGTATTAGGATTATAGTAATCCTAATACAGTTGTTAGGATTACTATAATATTTTTACTATAATATTATTTAGGATTACTAAAACATTTCCATCACTATCAATAATATTTTTTTTGCAGGTGAAAATCTACAACCATCGCGAAAACGTCAGATGAGTGTATTTATACTAGAGCTATTTTTGTTAATCACTTGTAAAATTTATATATTAGTATGGAAAGTAGTATCAGTATCAATCAATCGCACATGTCTCATCAGAGAAATGTTACGACTAGAAAAACACCACAGACAGTGGTTATTTCTGGAAATTCCTATTTTTGCATATTACATTGTAAATAATATCTGTGAAATAAAATGTGTAAACTGAAATGAACAAATGCTGTCGTTGATGTTATGCATATTAAAGTAAGATCACTTTTGAAATCACAATGATTTCACACACAATTTATGTTACTTATTGAACTTTAAAGTCTTAAATTTTAGACAAATCAAATTATTCGGCTGAGTTATGAATAAAATATGAATTAGAATATGAATATTGAATAAAATATGGATGAGTTATGAAACAACAGTGTGTTTTTGAGGGGACACCAGCATATAATTAATTATTCAAATTGAAATTAGTAATGCCATCCATGTTTGTCACCGTGGGAAATTCCAAGATAACTTATTTCAAAAAAATCGCTCATAATTCCATAAGCAAACCAAAACAACACGTGATATCACAGAAACATATGTTCCCCAGAAATATCCTAACACACAACGTAACGATTCCTTCTCCCTAAAACACCCACAATGTCGACACGAACTAAACACTCCAGGTAATGTCACTGACTGAACGGAGGCCTCCGACGAAATTCCAAACATTCCAAACTCTATCTTATCACTATCCATCACACATAATGCCATATACAAACCATTTACTTATCTACAACTCATAACAACACACATCCACGTCACGGACGTTGTTTCCCCATTCACCCTACCCCTATTTTGTTCATAGTATCCCACCAGTCACACCACGAATCCTTATTCGCTAATATCTTCCTTTTCCATTCAAAACAATAACGTCACTTATTTACAACTAACAAATAACATCACTTATTTTCATCTGATAACAACACATATCCACAACACGATTTCTTATCTTAAATTGATCTTGAACATGTTCAAAGTGCCCCACCAATCACAACACGAATCTTTATCCACTAATATATCTTCCTTTTCTATTCAAAACAATAACGTGACTTATTTACAACTAACAAATTACGTTACTTATCTTAATGTGATACCGACACACATTCACGACACGATTCCTTATCTAATCTTGATCTTGATCTTCTTCAAACTGTTTCACCAATCACGACACGAATCGTTATCTCTAACATCACCCACAATTCCTATGCGAACCAAAACACAAGAACTGACGTCACTCACACATCTTCCCCCAGGGAAATTCCAAACATTCCAATCTAATGACGTCGCATAGAATGACGTCATCAGGTGATCAAACAATCGCGTCACGATTGCTTGTTTTATCTTGATCTTGTTCAGAGTGCATCCCATATTACTATCATTGTATGCTACTTTTTTTCGATGTGTTTGTGTGTATATATATATATATATTTTTTTTGTGAAAATATATGCATATCATCATCAGGACTAGAACTTTTGTAGCTCCGTCACCATAGATGACGCCCTCTGGTCGGGAAAGACCAGGAAATAACGTGAGGAACCTTTATTTAGCCATTCTTTCGGATAAAGGTGTCATACGTGGGTAGGGGTGTTTTTCACTCGAAAACTCTGGATTTTCGTCACATAGAACAGGTAAACTGGCCCATTACCCAGCAAAAATACGTCCCAGCCATATGCCGAACCAGAGCCTGAATAAAATTGAGACGTTCAGAAAAGCAATGGCGAACTACCCTATAAAACAGGTTCACCAGGAATTTGTGGGCAATGCCTACAAAGTGATCTACAGTCGGAAACGACTGAAAGGGAAAAACCAGACAATTAACCAGGATGCGCTGTTTCTCATAGATTACGCATATGATTAATCAAAATTTTTAGTGTGATATGAAGTTCGGAATTTATAATTTAGATTTTTTTTAAAGTAAATGTTGACTTATTTGTTCTAGCCAGTGGAACGATTTTTCATTAAAAGAACAACAGTTATTCACTGCATCATTAAATCTTGAGGCTGCAATTGTATAGAAAATTTCTTATAGCAATATATCTTATAACACTGCTATCGCATAAGGAGTAAGCAGAATATTTATCTACTGAACAGTAATAATAATGGCAGATTATACATTTAAAATCTATGACACATGTGATTCGCATTAAAATGTTGATTTGCATTAACCGAGGGTAAGGGCTGAAAACATTCCTTTGCTATGTAAAACTCATTAGCGACTAAAGAATTATATTTGGAAAATTGTTGTGATTATATATTTAGACACGTCGTCTTATTATCAGGTTCCATCAGAAGATTTAGGTTAATCTAGGAGAATAACTCAAAGAACCCCACGAATTTATAATGATATCTGGTGTTTATAAAACACAGTAATTATAGTTCATTACTATCGTGAATGTGCTGTCTTTTGTTTCAATTTTTTAAAATTTCTTTTTAATATTTTTTGTATTTATTTATTTTTCACTAGTTATGGAAACCATACTTTATAGATCATACATAAAACATTTTGAAGTCAATTCAGTCAACTTGAATAAGCAGGGATGTTGTCTTTCACCGGATATTGAACTTCGTTTCACAGAAGAATGACAATTACAAATTTCCAAGCCCACTGCTGAATTCGTAACAGCTGCTTGTTGGTTGGTTGTTCAGTGGATACACTACCCACTCGGTCAACCAGGCAGTCATTGGTGGGATTCCCTTAAAAACATTGTGTTGAGTAACAGAAAAGCCATTTTACAACTTGTATATATTACAAAATAAAATGGATATAGCTGAAATTTAATATTTTTAATTATACACATATTACCACTTCAACATTACCTATATTTTCAGAATGCAATATGAAGAGATGATTTTCTATAGCCGACTTTCCTTTATAGACATCTTTCAGCATATGTTGTATAGCTGTGCATTTCCAGTGTTCGTTGGATACATCAATGCATAAAGCTATATAAACCAATTAAAATTTCCGAAAATCAATTAAGTAGTTGAATATTTCTGTGATTACTAACAAAAAAACAATATTAACTCTAATTACAATTATCACTATATAAGCAATCATTTTACAACTGTTCAGTTTTAATATTATAATTAAAAATTCATTGAGCATAATAGATATCTCGCATAGATCTGAGGGTCGTACATTAACAACCTATATATTATATATATATATATATATATATATATATATATATATACTGTCTGATATAGTTAGGATATTATTATACACACTCCTCAGTCCTGGCTATAATTCGTTTTAGTTATATTCATTCATCTTCATGGTAAACCTTGCTCTTTTTTGTTTGTTACTTTATTTATTATTTTTTTTTGGTGGTTGACATTGTTGCAAATTGTTTTCAAGAAATATGGTAACCGTACTTTCAGATCCCTACTTGTAGATCCTTGTGTTCAAGGAACCAGTTTGCCTACTTGTGGGATGAAAAACCCCAGATAAACTGGAGGATAAAACCCTGCTGTCCACGACCAAGATCAGCTAACTTAGCTATGGCTGAGGAAGTTCCTTAAGCTCCTCACGTCGGCGTCGGGAATCGAACCCAAGACACTCCTTTCCCAGGCATACGGTTGCGGAGCGCAAAGACACCAGTCTAACCTCGTGGATATTTAAGTATTGAAAATATACTATGAGAGAAGACATGAACGGTCTCTTGGAAGAAGCAAGAAAGATATATGAGACAATAACAATTGTAGGATTACTAACCAGATATGACTCTAATGAGTTAAGAAGGCAGGCGATGATAGACAATGATTTCAGGTGCATGCTGTGTAGAAGATATGGATGTGAGGTTTCAGATGTGTGTGGTGTGTGTGTTTGATGGCAAAAAGGACTTGTATAAGAATCATGGCCAGCACTTGAATTCGTCTGGCTCAGAAGCCTGGAGAAATTACTTTTCCTAAGAAACCTACTGCAGAGAGTCGGAGAAATTAGATCATCAAGGGCTGAATGGGAAAATATGTGTGAAAGTTCAGCTATGGTATTCAAACGTGATAAGGATATGAATGTCTTCAGTAGTATGGGAGGCACTTCTGACCAGATCAAGATCAAGATAAGATTCGGACTGGTGACATGATTGGTTGATGACGTCATTGTGTGCGTGGTTTCATGGGTGTGGAATGTTTGGAATTTTACTGTGGGCATATGTGTCACTGGCTTCAGTTTTTGTGTTTTGGTTCATGTATGGGATTATGGGTGATGGTAGAGATCAAGATTCGTGTTGTGATTGGTGGAACACTTTGAACCAGATGAAGATCAAGATAACTTAAGGAATCGTGACATAGGTATGTGTTGTTATGAGATGTAGATAAGTGACATCATTTGTTAGTTGTAAATAAGTGACGTCATTTGTTAGTTGTAAATACGTGAAATTATTGATTTGAATGGAAACGGTGATATATTAGTGGATAAGGAATCGTGTCATGATTGGTGGGAAACTTCTTACCAGATGAAGATCAAGATAAGATAACGAATCGTGACATCGATATTTGTTGTTATGAGTTGTAAATAAGTGACGTTATTGTTTTGATTGGAAAAGGCATATATATTAGAGAAAAGGAATCGTGTCGTGATTGTTGGACACTTCTGACCAGATCAAGATCAAGATAAGATAAGGAATTGTGACGTCAATGTTTGTTGTTATTGAGTTTAGAATGTTTGGAATTTCGCTGGGGCCCTCATCTGTCGGTGACATCATATGCTGTGTTGGGTGATATTTAGAGATAAGAATCGTGACGTTATGTGTTTGGATATTCATAGTTTCGAGGTTTTCTGAATAATTAATTATATGCTATGTCACTCACACATACAGTTTTTTTTCTTCTTAGATCGTTGTACTAATTTTCCAATACATTTTGAGGTGTTTCTTTCCTGTTAAACGGTGGGACTCTTAGAGTAAGTCGTGATGGCGGCAGTGTTATAAGTCATTCGAGCTTTTCTGAGTAATTAATTATATACTTAAAATACCTGTCCTTAAACACACAGACACACACATACACATTAGACATAAAAAATCACTATTGTGATTTTTTATATATCCTGTTGATACTCTAATATATACCCTATGATTATTCTTATGGAAAAAAAAAACTATTCAGTATTAGAATTACGCTTACCAAAAAACATACGAGCAGTTGTTATGTTTAAGTTAAAAAAGTACTAACAGCTTTCCAGATGATTCTTCTAAATACCAATATTCCAAAATAATTGAATTTTATATCCACACCACAACACAAACACAAAAATCACAAAGAATGAAATTTCTGTAAATACTGTAACCTGAACTAGTTACTTCGTCCTTTAGATTACAGACCATAGATGCTGTGGTTTCATCATTTGCAATATCCCCCAGCGAGCGTTTTTCTTCAAAGGGGATGACATGAGTCACATCCATAAATTGGGATATTGTTCAAAAGGTTCCTCAAGTTTGGATATTTCTCAAATAATTACATAAGACTAAGGGATTAGTATCCACATGTTTGAAAGACACATATCCTAAAATTATCCATTCTTCGTTACCGTCGGAATTCATTGGTGTAGTAAATTAATGCTTACATTTAATTTTAATTTAGAGTACTATCCGATTGGTTGTCTGCATTAATTCTTTCCCACTGTTGCCCAAGCTTGGTGGGAAAGTCTATGCACCATTCTGTTTAGGGTAAGTGTTATTTCCGGTTTCGAATTCTGATTGCTGTTAGAATATGGAATTCTGACAAGTGAAATTATTATTATTATTTTTTTTTCATATTCATTGGTTATTTTCTGTATTTTACTTTTAAAGGTCATATTCTGACAGAATAACTGAGCAAAATTAATATATATATATATAAAGTGTATGTGAGTTTATTTTCCAACACTGTATATTTCTCATTAAGTCTTATCTTAAATATATCTCACTTATTCGCTTGCTGTTTGTTGTACGTAGGGGAGAAATCGTGTGTTTTGGTTCGAACTCTTGGTTTCCGTTGGGAAATTAACAATATAACTATTAATTTTACCTTTGATTCCTTGTGCTTTTAACCTATTTCTGTAAGTGGAATTTATTTATTTTATTTATTTTTTCTTTAGCATTAGTAAATTTTAAGTAATTGATATGAGACAAACAAGGTTTTGAACTCTCTGCAGTTTTTCTACGGCAATCTTTTTAAGAGTGTTTGTAACGTGTCGTTGGTTTTAAATATCTAATGGCTCTGTAAAATAACCAAACTCTAAGAGTATTGTGACTTTTCAGGTGAAATCTTCACCACTAAAATTCTAGCTATTAATTTAATACCCGATTATTTTTTTTGGTTCCAAGATTTGACAGGAGTTTCTTGAAATATTTGAGGGCTTGCATGAACAAATAAGACTTTTAATTCAATGAATCAAAGAAAAATTCTCTGGTTACTTTGTGGCATGAAATTTCACAAGGAAAAAAAAAACAATGTTATCTTCCTTCTTAAATTTGTATAACACATCTACGACACCCAATTTGTTCATTTAAATTTACACATTTTATTTGAACGAAATATTATTTACAAATTGTATTTACTGAATCTAACAATACAGAAAATAAATAAATTGAAAAATACATCAAAGGGTCTTCCATGCTTGTGGAATTGCCATCGTATGGTTTTGACAATATGACTCTCATCTGAAAGTTAATTTTCATTTGGTGTTTGTTGGGAATTTATTACTGCAGTAAAATTAAGAGTTTCATATTTATATTTTCGAATCCAATACGTATACTTCAGAGAATTATTAAAAGCACAGAATCTTTCGTTATGTTTCCAAAAGCATTTAAATGCACACATTATGTTTTTACGTTTTGGGCATCCAATTTCATTTAAATCAAGAACAGGCTTAACTATTAACTTCGTTAATGTTTTTGATTTTTCTCTTCCTTTGGCAAGTAATATATGATATTTGCATTTTAATTCTATCATCCAATCTGTTAGTTTGTCAAAAACTAGTGAACCAATTTCCCACTTCAGCTGATGGTTATATTTTATTAACCAAGAATTCTGTTTTTTAACTCTTTGAGATAATTCTTTCCAACTACAAGGTGATTTTGTCACTGCATATCTTACACTAATTCCATCAGAAATACAAATTTCTTTAGGAAATAAATTCGAACTCTTATTCAAATGAAATTGTACATCAATTATCCCAATGATAACTGAAATTCTTATTTTTCACCCACTGTCGATTTTTCATAATCGTTTTCCTTCATTCTTCTTCTTCGATTACTTCATATGGCACCACAAATAAATAGTTATTTATTATTATTATTTCACTGATTATTAGCTCTGATCATATACTTTATGGTAACTTTCGTTTACAAAATTCTGAACAATTAGAACTTTTCACAAAGAAACTTTACAAAGAATTTGTGGCTCACCCATTATTTTTACATTACCAAACACTAATCACAAAACATCAGCTGCAGTGGATGAACGATTACCTTAAGTCCAAAGTCACTCAAATCTATGGTATTTTCTTATAGTACTGTTTACACTTACCATCCCTACCCTGACCGTTCCTTAAAAATTAACCTTTTGTGCAGATGACTCAATGACATGTTTTCACATGCTGTTGGATATACTGTTGGTGTGTTTTTATCTTACTTTGTGTATAGAAAGGTAAAATTTCTATATGTGTTATCTTTAAAGCACAAACCTTTTCTTTATGCCAAACTTTAAAGAAGAGTTAAAGTCACGTTTTGTTTGTTTAATTAGGTGTTTCTCTCTCTCTCTCTGTAAAATAACCAAATTCTAACAGTTTTTTCGATTATGTGAACGATTTGTTTTCAGATAACTCAAATAATGTCAATAGGTAGCATTAGACAATTTCTAAAATAATCAAAAAAATGGATTTTGTTTTCAACACTTTTTTTTCCTGTCTTGGCATTAATTTCACAGTTGTGATTTTTTTTAAAATATGAAACAGAATTGTATTAAGATATAAAGTCATGGAGTTAAATATCAAGATCTAATCAGAATAATTGAGTAAAAATTCACTGTGGAAAAACACAACAACAAAAATACAAATCTTTGTTCATTTAAGTTTACAAATGCACATTTTATTTTGCTGAAATACTATTTACAAGTATATTCACTGAGAAAAACTCGAAAAAATGTAATTAACTAAATATATTTCACAATATTTAGTTTAGACTCTTAATATTTTCCAATGAGTACAATGAATAAAATATTTTGTTACTCACTGTTTCTTGGTTACATTATATCAAAATGGTCACGCAAAAGAATTTTTAAATCAGATACCATGGTAACCACACTTCCATACCTTTGATATTGTGTCAGTTTGGAAATGACACCATGCCTCCCTAAACATCCTGTGTATTCTTTTGTGAGCAAATATAAACAAACAGTTTTTGTAAAATGTTCGTAAATGTCCCAAAATAAAGAATCTTTATCGAATTGGATAAAATCTAGAAAGTCTAATTTTACCATTGATGAATTTAAATGATTAGCGATAATTTTTCCGATTATACAAACAGATGGTAATTCAGTTTCCAAAAATAGTAAATGATTATCAATGTCGTACATTTTTGGTGAAAATCTCTCAGCTTCTTCACAACTAATAGAAAAAACCTTACTTCCATCAGCTCCTGTATCATCAAGTATTAATTCCCCATCTTGGCATTTCAGAATATAACACTCACCAAGGTCCATTTCATAGTCAACTCTTCTTTGCAAGTAGCCGAGGATATCAGACCACTTCCTGCATAATTTTTCCCAAGTGGTCCTGGATAAATACATCACAATGTACGTGTCTTCTAAAATAATAATTGGTTTCCATCCTTCTAGAGCTAGGTGAAGAGTTTTGTCACGTGCTATCTTCCTTAAGAAAAAAAATTTCAATGACTTTTATGGATCACCCATTATTTTACTTTACTTTTCTTTACTTTCCTGGATACCAATCACCACAACACAATACAATAACTTCATAGGATGAACTAATTGTCATAACTGCAAAGACACTTGACTCATTTATTTTTCCTTATAGTACTGTTTACATGACCCTTAACCCTGACCGTTCCTTCCAAAATGAAACTTTTGCACAGCTGATTCACGGAGATGTTTCTACATGGTGTTGGATAAACCATGATGACAATGACGGATGTGTGTCACCATCGGAAAATTCCAAGATATCTTATCTCAAAAACATCACCCACAATTCCATAGCCAAACAAAACATGACAGCAATGTCGTTATGTGTTTGGATATTTCTGGGGAACATATGTCTCTCATTCTGTGATATCACAGAGGGTGACAGATGTCTTCCCTGCAATGCTTCCCCACCTAACCCCATCACCCTAGTCTCTCACCATCCCCTCTTCTCCAGAAGATGTCTGTTCAGCCTAGTGGAGATGAGTGAGCTCATTGTTTGTGGATATCTTTTAGTAATATCACTTCCAATTGATACTGTGATATCATTATCATTCTGTGATATCACAAAGGGTGACAGATGTCTTCCCTGCAATGCTTCCCCACCTAACCCCATCACCCTAGTCTCTCACCATCCCCTCTCCTCCAGAAGATGTCTGTTCAGCCTAGTGGAGATGAGTGAGCTCATTGTTTGTGGATATCTTTTAGTAATATCACTTCCAATTGATACTGATTTAGAAATGTAAAAAAGCGTTTTTTATGATAACTTTTTAGGAAAAAAATTCGTTTTTTATGGTAACTTTTTTGGAAAAAAAATTAAAAAATGCATTGTTTAAATTTTTTTTACAAAAAAGTTATCAGTATCAATTGGAGGTGACATCATTAAAAGATATCCACAAACAATGAGCTCACTCATCTCCACTAGGCTGAGCAGACATCTTCTGGAGGAGAGGTTATGGTGAGAGTCTAGGGTGATGGGGTTAGGTGGGGGAGCATTGCAGGTAAGACATCTGTCATCCTCTGTGATATCACAGAATGAGAGACATATGCTCCCCAGAAATATCCAAACACATAACAACATTGCTGTCATGTTTTGTTTGGCTATGGAATTGTGAGTGATTTCTTTGAGATAAGATATCTTGGAATTTTCCCAGGGTGACACACATCCATCATTGTCGTCATGGTTTATCCAACACCATGTAGAAACATGTCGTTTAGTCATCTGCGCAAAAGGTTCTTTTTTGAAGGAATTGTCAGGGAAGGGGATGGTAAGTGTAAAGAGTACTATAAGAAATTACCATAGAGTCCAGTGACTTTGGACTTAAGGTAATCGTTCATCCACTGCAGCTGCTGTTTTGTGATTTGTGTTTGGTAATGTAAAAATAATGGGTGAGCCACAAATTCTTTGAAAGTTTCTTTGTGAAAAGTTCTAATCGTTTACAATTTTATAAACGAAAGTTACCATAAAGTATATGATCAGAGCTAATAATCAGTGAAATAATAATAAATAAGTATTTATTTGTGGTGCCATATGAAGTAATCGAAGAAGAAGAATGAAGGAAAACGAATATGAAAAATCGACAGTGGTTGAAAAATAGAAATTTTAGTTATCATTGGGATTACTGATGTACAATTTCTTTTGAATAAGAGTTCAAATTTATTATCCTAAAGAAATTTGTATTTCTGATGGAATTAGTGTAAGATATGCAGTGACAAAATCACCTGGTAGTTGGAAAGAATTATCTGAAAGAGTTAAAAAAACAGAATTCTTGGTTAATAAAATATAACCATCAGCTGAAGTGGGAAATTGGTTCACTAGTTTTGGACAAAACAAGAGATTGGATGATAGAATCAACATGCAAATATCATATATTACTTGCCAAAGGAAGAGAGAAATCAAAAACATTAACGAAGTTAATAGTTAAGCCTGTTCTTGATTTAAATGAAATTGGATGCCCAAAATGTGAAAACATAACATGTGCTTTTAAATGCTTTTGGAAACATAACGAAAGATTCTGTGCTTTTAATAATTCTCTGAAGTGTACGTATTGGATTCGAAAAAATATAAATATGCAACCCTTAATTTTACTACAGTAATAAATTCCCAACAAACACCAAATAAAAATGAATAACAATACGATGGCAATTCCACAAGCATGGAAGAACTTTTGATGTAATTTTCAATTTATTTATTTTCTGTATTGTTAGATTCAGTAATTACAATTTGTAAATAATATTTCGTTCAAATAAAATGTGTAAATTTAAATGAACAAATTGGGTGTCGTAGATGTGTTATACAAATTTACGAAGTAAGATAACATTGTTTTTTTTTCCTTGTGAAATTTCATGCCACAAAGTAAGCAGAGAATTTTTTTTTTGATTCATTGAATTAAAAGTCTTATTTGTTCATGCAAGCCCTCAAATATTCCAAGAAACTCCTGTCAAATCTTGGAAGCAAAAGAAATAATCGGGTATTAAATTAATAGCTAGAATTTTAATGGTGAATATTTCAACTGAAAAGTCACAATACTGTTAGAGTTTGGTTATTTCACAGAGCCATTAGATATTTAAAACCAGCGACATGATACAAACACTCTTAAAAAGATTGCTGTAGAAAAACTGCCGAGAGTTCAAAACCTTGTTTGTCTCATATCAATTACTTAAAATTTACTAATGCTAAAGAAAAAACAAATAAAATAAATAAATTCCACTTATAAAAATAGGATAAAAGCACATGGAATCGAAGGTAAAATTAATAGTTATATTGGTAATTTCCCAACGGAAACCAAGAGTTCGAAACAAAACACACGATTTCTCACCTACGTACAACAAACAGCGAGCAGATAAGTGAGATATATATAAGATAAGAGTTAATGAGAAATATATAGTGTTGGAAAATAAATTCACATACACTTTATATACATATATATATATTAATTTTGCTCAGTTATTCTGTTAGAATATGACCTTTAAATATAAATTCAGAAAATAACCAATCAATTTGAAAAAAATAATAATCGTGATAATAATTTCACTTTTCAGAATTCCATACGCTAACAACAATCGGGATTCGAAACCGGAAATAACACTTACCCTAAACAAAATGCACATAGATTTCCCACCAAGCTTGGGTAACTTTAAGATAAGACTTAATGAGAAATATTCAGTGTTGGAAAATAAATTCACACATACTTTATATATTTATTAATTCTGCTCAGTTATTCTGTTAGAATATGACCTTTAAACGTAAAGTACAGAATATAACCAATCAATTTGGAAGACAAAAAAAAATAATAATAATAATTTCACTTGGCAGAATTCCATACTCTAACAACAATCGGAATTCCAAACCGGAAATTACACTTACCCTAAACAAAACGGCGCATAAACTTTCCCACCAAGCTTGGGCAACAGTGGGAAAGTATTAATACCGACAACCAATCGGATAGTACTCTAAATTAAAATTAAATGTAAGCAATAATTTACTACACTAATGAATTCCAACGGTAACGAAGAATGAATTATTTTAGGATATGTGTCATTCAAACATTTGGATACTAATCCGTTAGTCATATGTAATTATTTGAGAAATATCCAAACTTGAGGAAATACTACCTTTTGAACAATACCCCAATTTATGGATGTGACTCATGTCATCCCCTTTGAAGAAAAGCGCTTCTTAGGGGATATTGCAAATGATGAAACTACAGCATCTAAAGTCTGGAATCTGAAGGGGATGAAGTAACTAGTTCAGCTTACAGTATTTACAGAAATTTCATTCTTTGTGGTTTTTGTGTTTTTGCTGTGGTGTGGATATAAAATTCAACTATTCTGGTATATTCGTATTTAGAAGAGTCATCTGGAAAGCTGTAAGTCCTTTTTTAACTATAACATAACAACTGCTCGTATGTTTTTGGTAAGCGTAATTCTAATACTGAATAGTTTTTTTCCATAAGAATAATCAAAGGGTATATATTAGAGTATCAACATGGATACATTAGCGATTTTTTATTTCTAATGTGCATGTGTTTGTTTGTGTGTATGTGTGGGTGGGTGGGTGTTTAAGGACAGGTATTTTAAGTATATAATTACTTATTCAGAAAAGCTCGAAAAGCTTATAACAGTGCCGCCATCACGACTTACTCTAAGAATCCCACCATTTAACGGGAAAGAAATACCTCAAAATGTATTGGAAAATTATTACAACCATCTAAGAAGAAAAAAAAACTGTATGTGTGAGTGACATAGCATATAATTAATTATTCAGAAAACCCTCGAAACTGTGAATATCCAACACATAACGTCACGATTCTTTTCTCTAAATATCACCCAACACACCACGTGATGTCACCGACAGACGAGGGCCCCAGCGAAATTCCAAACATTCTAAACTCAATAACAACAAACATTGACGTCACAATTCCTTATCTTATCTTGATCTTGATCTGGTCAGAAGTGTCCACCAATAACGACACGATTCCTTTTCTCTAATATATATCCCTTTTCCATTCAAAACAATAACGTCACTTATTTACAACTCATAACAACAAACATTGATGTCACAATTAATTATCTTATCTTGATCTTGATCTGGTCAGAAGTGCCTCCCATACTTCTGTCTTCGAACATGGTTATACAGGGTGTTCGGGATAAATTTGACATATTTATAATTAATTATATTTTTCCGTAAGTTACATGTATTAACACACACTTTTCTTCATTTAAAAGTTTGGACCCTTCTTCATTCATATACAAGATGTCAGAAAGGATGGATAGCTGGAACCCACTTGAATCATGGAAGAGAATAACTTGTATCATGATGATTCGTGCCCGCCATCAAAATAAGGATATTACGACTGCTGCCCAATGCTCCCTGAATACAGTAAAAACAATCAGGCATGAACTAGAAACTTGCAATGGTGACTACGAGGATGTAGCAAGAAGAAAGATCCCTAGCAGACGATCTGATTGCGTTCGTACAGCAGAATTCCTCTCAAATCTGCAGGAACAGGTGTTGAAGAACCCTGGCATTGGAATTCGGGCTTTGTTCGTGGAGTTGCTAACTGTAGTCAAGCCCTGGATAACAAGGGTAGCCAATGGTAGGCCGTATGTATGGCAGCAGGATTCGGCCCCTTGCCACACCTCTGGGAAAAGTCAAAAATGGTTGTCTGAAAATTTCTACGACTTCACCAGTCCAAATGTTTGGCCTCCAAACTCCCCAGACCTTAACCCCATGGATTATTTTGTATGGGGCGCAGTTGGAAAAGACACCAATCGCACTTCCAGTAATACAAAAGCCCAGTTAATGGATAAAATTAAAACAGTTTTTGCGGCCCTTCCCAGGGAGACTGTAGCATCAGCTTGTTCGAGGTTCCGAAGCAGAATTGAAGCTGTGATCGATGCTAATGGTGGTTATTTTGAGTAAATCTTGTTGATAGTATTGTAATTAACTCTGCCTGTAATGATTTTTTGTCAATTCATTAAATTTAATAGATACAAAGAAGATTTTCTTTTTCCTTACGAAACTGTCAAATTTATCCCGAACACCCTGTATATATGGGGAAGGAGTGCAAAAAATATGTCTTGGATTCGAGACAAAGGGGTTGAGGTAGTGGCATTATTGAACTCGATGTGTTATATGATTGTAGGCATTAGTGAAACCTGGCTATCGAAAATTAGATATAGTATGTGGGATCAAGTGTAATGGGTGTAACATTTCTAGGATTGACAGAAGAGGAGAGGAAGAGGAGGAAGAGGAGTGCTACTAATGAAATCAGATGAATTAAGTCCAGTTAGGGTACAAACACAAGAAAACAATGATAATAACAATGTCTCATGTAGCGGTGCATTTGAGTCTATCTGATCTGGTGTGAAAGGCGAGGATAACAGAATGAAATATATAGCAGAGTGTAGCTACAGACCTGACGACTGAGTTACAGGGAACAAAGAAATGCGTTGCCAATTCTGCTTTATGGGTACCAAGCGAATGATCATTAAGGGGAACTTTAATTTTCCAAACATTGATTGGGTAGAAGAGAAATCCCATGATAAGGAAGAACAGGAATTTATTGAATTCTTGAGAAACAACTTTCTCAAATAGCATGTGAATGAAGAAACTAGCAGTCAAAGAGTTTTGGATTTGCTCATAGCTTCAGAAGGGATCTCTGTCAAGATTATGGATATTTTCGCACCAATTGGTGACATTGGTCATGCGATTCTTTCTTCGGAAATTACTACTTGTATTGAAGCTCCGATTAAAATAGGTTACATGCTTAACTACAAAGCAAGAAATTATGATCAACTTGGAAGAATACTATCATTGGTCCCATGATATCAGTTGCTGAATGTGGAAAATGTCAACAGTGCATGGGAATCTTTGGAAAAGTGCTTACATGAGGCGGTATCGGAATGCATCCCTAGTGTCTCAAGAACAAATAGGTAGGGAGTGAAATGGATGTGAAGAAATATTAAGAAAGAGATCCACAAGTAGAAGATAATGCGGATAGAATATCGTCAAAATAAGAGCGAGGGAACTTATGAAATATACAAACTCAGGCTTGAAAAGTAACGAAAATTTTGAGTAAAGCTAAATCGGAGTAGGAAAATAAATTGGTCCCATGATATCAGTTGCTGAATGTGGAAAATGTCAACAGTGCATGGGAATCTGGAAAAGTGCTTACATGAGGCGGTATCGGAATGCATCCCTAGTGTCTCAAGAACAAATAGGTAGGGAGTGAAATGGATGTGAAGAAATATTAAGAAAGAGATCCACAAGTAGAAGATAATGTGGATAGAATATCGTCAAAATAAGAGCGAGGGAACTTATGAAATATACAAACTCAGGCTTGAAAAGTAACGAAAATTTTGAGTAAAGCTAAATCGGAGTAGGAAAATAAATTGGCCATGGCAGAAGAATTTTATAATTATGCCACAATAAGAAGAAAGAACGAATGTGGAAGAATAACTTTATTGAATGTGGATGGTACTTGAGTGTCGGAAGCTGATGAGATTGTTCAGTTATTTAGTGCTCACTTTGATGAGATATCTCCATCAGGAGTATGTAATATGGTGCAGAGTGCTAATGCTGCACTGGACGAAGAGGTAGATGTTTGTTAAATGAGGTTGAAGAGCTGTTGCATAACCTGTATAAGATTTTGCCTACTGGGTCAGATGGAATATCACTCCGTTTGCTCAAGGAATTTTCAGCCGAACTGGCTATGCTTTTCACATGTGTGTATAACTGGAGTGTCAGCTGAAGAATGGTACCACAGTAATGGAAGGAATGTATGACAGTTCTTGTACAAGGGTGTTGTAAAGACTGATGAGTATAGCTACCGATCTATCAATATGCCTGGTGCGGTAGTGAAGATTCTAGAGAAGTTGGTAAGAAATCGCATACAGAAATGTATAGAAAATCATGCTATAATCTGTAAGGAACAGAATGGGTTTAATAAAGAAATTCATGTTTTAGCAATTTTCTCCAATTTTATAACAATGTTTCGCCATTGGTGGATAAAGGGAATTAGTACACTATGATAATGTTTTGAATAATAATGTTGGATGGACTGTTAAAATATTACTGATATTATTATTTATTATTATTATTATTATTATTGAAATATAATTTTTCATTATTTTTTTCTTTTTATTATTTTTACTTGACACCTTCAAGGAACTGAAGGACTTATTGGGGAGAGCTCTCCACAGTCCCCCATTTATACACTACACGGTACTTAAGGGAGCTTAAGGGTCAAAGCTGTATAACTGAGAGGAGACCTCCACATAGCCTTTAAAGGAATGTGGAGAACCGACCAGGGCTTCTGACCTAATGTCCAATCCTCACCTTCTCGTGGTGCACCCTGTTGGGTATCTACTTTGATACTGAACGAACGAGGATGGGCTGGCAATTTGGGATTTAGCCGACCAAATTGTATTCTTATTGGTTAAACCAAAATAATAAATGATGGTACGACATGACAAAATTTCATGACGGCTGGGGCGTCGCCCGGTTAAACAAAGCCCCCGTTGTTTTCGCCAGGGAACCAGGGCGAACAGCGAAAAGTCAGCTACTGGAACAAATCGGAAAACAAACCCCAACTCAACATCGCCAGAGTTAAAGATCGGTACTATCAACGTAAGAAGCCTGAATGGCAAAGAAATGGAGCTAGCTGAGGAATTAGATAAGTACCAGATCGACATAATAGGGGTGACTGAAACAAAAAAGACCAAAACTGGTGAGATCTTTCTGAGCAATAAATACAAAATGTTATATTCAGGCAATGACAATCAAGGAAAAGAAGGAGTAGCCGTAGTATTCAACACAAAATACGAGGCTAATTTTCTTGAATGGCAGTCAGTCTCAAGTAGAGTAATGTCGGCAAATATGAGAATGGGGAACTGGACAATGAGACTTATTTGTGCCTATGGTCCCACAGAAGGTTCTACTAAGGTAGAAGTGGAGGAATTTTTTGAGGCTTTAGAAAAAGCAACTGACACAATGAAAAAGGAAAAGTTGGTCCTTGTTGGGGATCTAAATAGTAGAGTAGGAAATGATTGTGAGACATACAAAAATATTTTGGGAAAATTTGGAGAAAAGAGCAAAGCTAATAATAATGGCAAGTATCTGTTGGATTTCTGCTCAGGACATGGACTGGTTATTACTAACACCATGTTCCAACATAAAAATGTGCACAAATTCACATAAAGAGAAGAGGCTAGAAATAAGAAAAGTCTCATTGACTATGTTATTGTTGATAGTGATGTTTTCTCCCTGGTGCAGGACACCAGAGTGTACAGAGGATTTGAAATTGGAAGTGATCACTATTTAGTCTTGAGCAGGATAAAATTGAATTTCATATTGAAAAGAATAACATGTAAGAAAGTTTTAAAGCGAATAAAAGTTGAGCAGCTCTCAGATGTGAACTGTTGACTAAAATACAGAAATATTATTGAAAAGAAAATGAAAGAGTTTGAGAACAGGAATCAAACCTTGGAGATTCAGTGGCAAACTCTGAAGGAAACATTGATTGATTCTGCCAGAGAGGCATGTGGTGAGGTTGTGTGCAAGGATAAAAAAATCAGAACTCCCTGGTGGACACAGGAAGTTAAAGAGGCAGTGAAGGAAAAGAAGAAAGCATATCAAACGTTCCTGGCAAATAAGTCAGCTTTTACTCTTACAGAATACAGACACAAATGTAAGAAAGCTACACAGTGTGTAAAACTAGCTAAACAAAAGTCATGGGAGGACTTTTTGCAAGAATATAGAAAATAAATATCAAGAAGGTGGCAAAATATTATGGAGGTTGTTGAAGAAGCTTAGGAATGGAGGAAAGAGTGCTGTAAAAGGAATTAGAGATGATAAAGGTGAAATGAAAACAGGAGAAAAAGATATCCTTGAAGTATGGAGTAATTACTTTGAAAAACTGCTAAATGAAACAAGCAGTGATGGCAGCACAGTGATAAAAAACACTGACCAGGCATGCAGTCAGGAATACATATCCATACTTGAAGTAGAAAAAGCCATCAAAGGCTTGAAAATGTGGAAAGGCAGCAGGAGTAGATGATATTCGACCAGAAATGCTGAAGTATGGTGGTATAAGAGTCTTACAGTGGCTGCACTGCATAGTTCAGAAAGCCTGGACAGAGGGACGAATTCCTGATGATTGGAGTAGAGCTCTCATTGTACCCATATATAAAAAGGGAAATAAAACTGAATGTGAGAATTACAGAGGTATTTCCCTACTGAGTGTTCCTGGCAAAATCTATGCAAGTATACTTGAGAAACGGTTGAGACGAATTGTGGAAGAAAAGCGTGGTGAAGAACAAGCTGGATTCAGGCCAAATAGAGGCTGTCAGGATCAGATCTTCACTTTAGGACAAATAGTCGAGAAAGCATGGGAATATAACAAAGATCTGTATTTAAGTTTTGTCGATTTGGAAAAGGCATATGAAAAGGTGCCAAGAGAGAAGCTATTCAATACGCTGCAGTTATACGGTTTCAATGGGGCATTATATCAAGCAATACTTAGTCTTTATTTGAATTGTGAGTCAGCAGTTAGAATTGAAGGAAGTACAGGAAGATGTTTTAATGTTAAATCTGGTGTGAGACAGGGATGTACATTATCCCCTCTGTTATTCATTATCTATATGGATCACATTATGAAGGAATGTGGTATTAAACCTGATATCAAAATTGGAGATGTTAATATCAGCTCTTTGCTTTATGCGGATGATGTTATACTTCTAAATAAATCCGCTACAAGTCTGCAAGATTCTCTGACTAAATTCTATAGCTGTTGTAATAGATATGGTATGAAGGTCAGCAATAAAAAGACAAAGACAATGAAAATAGGCAGAAGCATTGAAAATGTCAACTGTGTTGTGAATGATGAACCTGTGGAACAAGTAAAACATTTCAGCTACTTAGGCACAATTTTTACTGAAGATGGTAAATTAAATATAGAAATAGGCAACAGAATCAGCAAAGTTGGTATCGTGGGAAGTCAATTGAATACATTCATATGGAATAAGAAAGAAATTAGTCGGAACACTAAATTAGCTGTATACAAGACTGTGTTCAAACCAATTTTAACTTATGGATCTGAGAGCTGGGTCAGTAGTAAAACACTTGACCAAAGACTAGAGACCGCAGATATGAGAGTCCTGAGAAAGATTAGAGGCGTGAACAGATGGCATCAATGGCAATATCATATTAAAAATGAGGATATTAGGAAAGAACTTGACATTGTCAGCATCCAGGAATGGGTTAGCAGAGCTAATCTCAGATGGTATGGTCACTTAAATAGAATGGGAGAGGAAAGATTAGCAAAACAAGTGTTCTCTGCCAGGTTGGCAGGAAAACGACCCAGAGGAAGTCCAAGATATAGGTGGATTGATACGGTACAAAGTGCCTTAGACGATAGAAATATAAGATCTGATAATGTTGGAGTCTTGACAAGTAACAGACTGATTTGGAGGAAAATTGTAGATAGGAAGTTAGTAATGATGTAATTTTTTCATGTAGTACTGTCATATCCTGTACACCCTTTGAGGGTACATGGCAGGAATTTGATGATGATGATGATGATGATGATGAGGAACTGAAGGACTTATTGGGGAGAGCTCTCCACAGCCCCCATTTATACACTACACGGTACTCTACAATATTTCAGGTGAAAAACCTAGTTATTGGATAAGAAAAAAAAGAACCCATGATTTAATTTATTAGAAACTAACTGCTTAAAATTCTTTATTTTAAGGTCTAATTCGGCCTGATTTAAAAAGATAATAATCCCGATTGCTTCCGTTTTTTACCCTGGCATTTCACGAAGTCATAATACAAAATGCCTGTTGTAAAGAAGAGTTTACTCTATCATCACTCATAATATCTAATATCGGAACTCAAATGCATCTATAATGAGGATCTCATGAACTACGTGGTCATTGTAGAGGTTTCTTTTTAGAATCAAATTCTGGACATTTCAACTCCTGCTGGAGGAGGGGATCTGATGGAGGAGTTACTGCTGAATATACGTGAATCCTCAGGATAGTTATAGGATCCAAACAGGAGTTACCTCAACTACTGATAACGTTAATTATACGAGTTTATATAGCTTACTTGGTCGGAAAGACCTCGATTCGATTCTGTCCATGACATGAGGAACTTTTATCTGATCTCTTTCGACTAAAGGCGATTTAAGTGGTCTCATACGGATGTAGAGGGTTTGGTTTTCCCAGAAACTCGGTTTTTTCCTCTCAGAACAGCAAACCAGCTCGTGGGCACACACTGATCTACAATCAAAAATATATATTTAGAAGTCTCTTGTTCGAGGGTACAACCTCAACCGATCCTAAAGGATGGATGAGGAAAATTGGAGGGAACGTCACACGACGACGACAAAATCTGAAACAACAGTATATATGCTGTTTGCAATAGATTTCACAAGGTGTTGGATGCATTTATGCCGACAATATACTAGCGGACACCTGTTCACTAGAGAGCTCTTTAACTGACTCCTATTTGAAGAAAGAGGACTGTATTACTGGATCTGTTTTTCAAACATTTCCAATACATTGTCAATGGTGGTTAAGATCCCTGGTTTTCGGTGGGCAGGGAAGGTGATGAGAGTTCCTCTGATGCTCGATGAACCAATACTGGATAATTTTGCTTGATGGAAATCAATATTGTAGTCCATGAAATAACCATCACCTGCTAGACAAAAAGTCTACAATGCAAGAAGGACTTATCGGCAAAAATATTCAGAAACTTCTTTAAGGACTGCCAGGCATCCAAGTTTATCAGGTGACGGGCTCCGTAACAAGAGAACATGCACCATGATATCACTTCCAGAAACTGTGTACAAAGCTAGCTGGATTCATTGCTTAATGTCGGCTCCCGCCAAACTCTTTGCTTACCATCGGGACTAAACAAGGTGTACTGTCATTCACCGCACTTCATGACTTCTTTCCATTCTACCAGTGTCTAGTCACTGTATTCCTGGCACCACTGTAGACGATCCTTCCGATTTTTTGCAGAAATTATTGGTTTCCGGATAGGCGTGCAACTGCAATTTGCATGCAGTATTCAATTCCCTGTGCATAGTTCAGTGAGATATTGGTCGGGAGCAGTTATCATTATATGCTTCGAGCAATTGCTGAACAAAGGAGATTCTGAATGTCCGTAGAAGCCTCCTCAGACCTTTACGTTCCGGGTAAGCTCTCTTTGAATCACAGTCAATTGTCTTAGACAAGGAATGTGGGTGATGTTTCTACTGATTTAACACCTGTTATGTCTTCCCTTTTGAATAACCAGTCAATCCTGCTCTTTTTAAACTCGCCTCTCCAGACGGGCAGGAAACCACAAAAATGTTTTTAACAAACTCTAAAATATCCGTTGCTTTTCCGGTTTCGATAAACACTGTTGACCAATAGAGATTATCAGTGTTCTTAAAGCAAGGCATGAAGTATTTTGCACATATTGTTTAATGATGTCTGCGTAAAACTGCATGAATCTTTCTAATTTAGTGGCCAGGACGAATATAACATATTCGCATTAGCTCCGTGGGATGCGCGATGGTGAAACAGACTGAAAACCATTATATGAAAGTGTGAAATATGACACTTTCATCACGCATTCAGTGTTCTGGTCTTTCAGAATAAGATGAAAGTGATTTGCCATCCAAAAAATTGATATAGCTTCCTATCATAATTTCATTCGTAAATATCATATAGGTAAATAATTCACCTCTAAATTATTCGAAGTTGAGATTATATCTGTGTGCTTAATATTCACTTTCTCTTAAATATCCTTCGTAGCCAAGTCGCAAGAGAAGGAAAGTTTTTAGAGACGTTGTGATAATTTGGTAACTTTAGGATAGGAGGAACACATACAGTATATGGGTTTCTTAACGTAATAAAAGTACGGATGGCTGCTGTCATAGATTGATGATTTTTTTAAAAATAATAATGTTAAAAATACTGTGAAAACCACCTATAACGGTAGCTCTCGAACTTTGTTTTTAATTACCAAGTTTTTTTCAAACACACTTGGTTTATTAATCCTTAACCCATATTTATTTAAGATTAGCGCTAAAGGCATACCTGTGAATACGAATTGCGCGGTTACCTTCGCATATTTTCATTATTTTTAATGATTTAGTGCTATTTGTTTTTATGTTTGGTTTACTTAATAAGTCTGCAGCATATGGTTTCTATTCCTCGAAGAATTACTCTTTAGAACTCAACATTTCTATCTTGTATGCTGGTATTTAATCTTCCATTTCGATGGTTACCCTCTTCTTTCGTGTACTTTATTCAAACGTCTTCTTACGATTTCATCACCATACAAAAATTGTTCTTGTTTGTTGTTTGCGAAAAACAGCTAATTTGTGTTACCTTAAAAGGTGCAATTTATTTCAAAAGTGAAGAGGTCTATTCTGAGAATGTTAAATTTCGTCCTTAACTGTAAGTTATTCATTTCATTCGAAATGAATAACTTACACTTTGCTACATTAAACTGATATCTTCTTCTTTTCCCAGACTGTCGGTCTCTGCAACTAACCATGCTAAATTTTAATATCATACGTTTTATCTATTGCACTACAAAATGTTGCATCATTGGCAAACAACTGAATCGTTCCTCTCAGATCCTTTTCTGTATCGTTAATGTGTAAATTAAATATTATCGGGCGAAGAAGAGAGCCCTGCAACACTCCACTAGTTACAAGCCTTCTTCTCTGCTCTACCCCTGAATAAAGTACTCTCTTACATCTCTCCATCAAACATCCTCTTATACTCTTCACCAGTGTTATATCCATTCCTACGTGCTGCAATTTATCACATTCAAGGAGTATCACTGTAAACGCATTACCATAATAAAACTCAGCTGTGACTGTATTAAAAAAAAGTGAATAATTTGCTGAAGCAAGACCGAGCCTTCATGAAACCATGCTGTCATTATACGTATCTGATTTCTTTTTATCCATTCCTGTACTTTGTTCCTGACCAACCTGATCAATACTCCGAACAAAGTTTCCTGATAATCGGATCGGTTAATTATTCTCTGTATCAGACCTCGTGCATCCTTTATGCAATGAACGATTTTTTCCTCTTTACATCACCTGAGTGCTAACCCAGAGCTGAGATTAACATTAACTAATGTGGTCACAGGTACTGTAATTTCGCTAGCGTCTTCTCGTAAAACTCGAGTTGGTATACCATTTAACCCTACGGTGTATACTGAACTATTTTCGTTTATCTTTGAACTGCACTGTTAAATTCCTTTCACACTCTGCTTTTTACTTCTTACCACATATGTTATTCTCTGCTTTCTTTTTTGTACTACTCATCTGCTTGCTGCTCACCTTTTTCCTTGAATTTTCTCCACATTTTTGGTACCTCCAGCTAAATGATGGTATTCACCAATTAAAATCCCACTTGGTTTATTTTCCTGATTATAGGTATGCACTCTCTGCTATTAATTCCCTGAAATCATCATAACCACTTTCCGTTCACTACCTTTCCAGTTTCACATGGCATGGCACCGACCCTAGAAATCTTCTAAGCTTGTCTTATCTACCAGCCATTTAATTCTACACAAACCCCCTCTTAAATGAAAATTCCACACATTTAGCCACCTCCCAGGCTAGAATGATTTAGCACCTAAGAGGTGGCTAAATCATTCTAACCAGCTGCTGGCAATATGGTCATATTGGATATGGACAAATATTCTGTTGCAGTTATTAGGTATAGTATTATCAAACCATTACTATATTCGACCACATGCTGCCAGAAGTAAATATTCTCCGAGAACTGAATACATTCCATTTCATTCCCTATAACAAACGTTCGCTGGTCACTCCACATTGTGCTTATTATCCGATGCACACTATCCCCCAAAATGCTTTACAACTTCTAGTCCAAAGAAACATCCCACTGCATATCTTGTTCTACTGGGCACTGTCACGAACCAGGTGGCCTCAAATGCTATTTTCACTGGCCTGCAGTTGAACCTGAAATTATTGGCTATTATCAATAATACTCCAGTTCATTGAAAATAGCATATTTTAGGCCACCTGGTGCGAGACAGTTGCTAACAGAACAAAAGAAATCTTTCATTTTTCCGTCTGCCACATCTCACTAAAGACAATAACCTTTTGCCACGATGAACTAACCAATGCCAAAAACTCCTTCCTCTTGTTCCGAATGTTTTCCCCCTAAGTATATAAAGTTCAAAAATCCCTAGTCTCACTGCACTCCTGAGACTTTATGTTATCTATCTATTCTGGTCTGTTAACAGAGATATTAAGTGCATTTTATACAAATTCTTATACTGAACTGATCCACTAATATCTGTGTCCCTACTCAACAGCTCTCCAATAAAAGGTCTAGTTAACCTGATTTTGCACATGCCCAATGCCCATTAATTGAACAACACTATTTCCAGATTCTAAACATCAGATCCTTTTATAAGCTAACCATACTTCTTGTACAAGTCCTTATATTCGTCATACTCACTTCACATATTCTCAAATTTCACACCATTCCGTTTGTTTAACCTATGAATTGACTCATTGGTTACCATTGAATTGGGTTTCAGCTCATCGCTATCTCATACCTCGGCAACAGACTCACAATCTTAACGTCCACTCTTTCTTTTGCCATCTCCAGTAACTTTCATGTCCCTCCCTCCGTTCTTCTCCTTTCAACTGATTCGTTCTGCTCAAAACAATCAACTATTTCATTTTACCATTTTGTGTTCTAACAGCATCGGTAACATCTTATATATGTAAAGAAATGTTTCATTTAAATATGAATATTATATATTCTTCAGACATAACCTCATTTATCCATTATAGTAGAGCTATATGAATTCCGAAATGATAAAGATAATTAAAAGTCGGGTGCGATAATCATCATTTTAGCTCATCTCACTGATCGTATGAGAAGTTATTGAAAATTTGCACTCACTTTCGTTGAACTGACTTCGATTATTTCTACATGGTGTATATTCCAATAACATCGTTTACAGCTGCTATTACATATTACATTTTCATTGAATTTTACGTTCCATGAAAGTTAGTTCAAATTCAAATTCGTTATTGTTTGTCCATCAGAATATGAAAGGAATTCTAAACTGAAAGAATGTAAAACTTGATGAATGGCGTTAGGTATGCTAATAAACGTTTAATCTCTTTACACTAGTTACTAAGTTCAGGAAATTGTGCCGGGAAAAATCCCAGAAATAAATTATACTTGGCTAATATTAGGATCTAGTGTTCTAAGAACAACAAAAATCTTACTGAAGTGGCAGAAATTTTAAATTGGGAGTATATACGCATAAATTTATACAACACTCTACTTTGTAAATTTTGTTCATTTAGGCTTTCAGCAATAAGAGATCCAACTAAGAACTAAGAATAACAATTTAATCATTATCATTACTGAGATTTGCAGATGCATTGGTCTTTTCTACTAACGATCAACGATTTATAAAAATTTATTTCATATTATAATGTTGAATCATAGGCCTCACGTCATTTTTTTTTTTTTCAAATTACTCTGCAGTTCACCAAATGGACGTGGGTTGTACGACCAATCGTTTCCTGAAACTTAATGACGACCATATTTGTTTGCTTACAAATATTTAACCTGTTTTGTTTTTCATAAGCGAATAGTAATGATGACATAGCAGGACTGCGTAGGTTGTTGAGAAACTATTAGAATAAACTTTACTGCAGTGTCGAGTGCAAACAGCATTTCCATGTAGGCGAAACTTCAGCCGATGTCGAAGATACCCATCATAATTATATTCATATAGTGTTCTTGTCATAAAGAACAAATCGAAAGAGACTCCAAAACTCTGATAATTAAACTTTGCGTGACTCATCTCGAAGCAATATTGAAAATCAATATTTGTTTAAATAAGAGAAATAAATATAATAATGGAAACGGTTATTGACAATCATAGGAAAGTCGTGTTTTGTCATATTTCACAACGGCATGAAATGCAGTTTGTTTGTGTAGTGACTCCATTTATTATTCACAGTCATGATTCTAAAATCGCTTTTGACATTTTGCCGTTGACATAGTTTTGTTTCTCATGATTTTACTAGTAAAGTAGTCCAACTGAGCGACATGAAAAATTTTAATGGCGATCAGAACTGTATATTATGAAACTGCATAACGCCATATAGTGACAGTTATTATTATTTCAGATTGTTTCAGTGATCAAAAACGAATTATTAACAATCATTTGTTCAGTAGTTGGAAATTAAGATTGGTACAAAGACAACTTCTAATGAAATGTAGTGTCACAGCAATCGTCCAGCATTAGTATTACGTACATCAGTATAGTAAACGTCCTTTAGTTTTTTGCATTAAATACAGCTTTATTTTATATAAAATATGGTTGTTAATCATTGTACATTTATTATCTTGAATTTCCTAATCTTATTTCGTCAGATACTGTGTTTGTTCTCCGGATAAGAACAATAACACATGGAACTATTCGTTCCATGACTTATTTTTATATATTTCCGTTATTTTATATGAACTATGGTGATATGATATGATATATAACCTTTTGAGGTATTCTTTGTTTCTTATTGGCCTAAATTTGCATAAGTTCATTCTATGTCCATTAAATGCGCTGTATGCATAGAGATATTTTAACATTAAAACTGTATATAGAGTTTTTTATATATACTGTATATAGAGGACATCAAAAAATTAGTATCGTAGAAAATATGCCAGAAAAAATGTTTTTATACATCACCTGAGACAATACAGTACTCTTACCTAATGAACTATCTTCATAAATAAATATAATAAATGAATAAATAATTGATTGTTTGATAGAGATATTCTTTGATATCCTTGACAGTGATGGTGTCAATATCTGCCACCTATAAAAATGAGAGTTATCCCAATTATATTTGAAACCATGTTCTCTTCGTAAGTGAAGAAATTTGCTAGCTTAACTTTCATTCTGTTCTCAAATAATGATTCACAAATTTAACTATTTGCTTAAATTTTAGCAAATGTTTAAAATTTTGCTAAAATAGGAAAACTAGCTTCTATAAACTTTGTTGTTTTAAAATAGCAGAATATAAAATAAAATATAACAAAATAATTCCTTTAAAAGAATAATAAATTCTCATAAACCTAATATCCGCTAATTCCCTTAGCGACTAGACAAAAGTGTCTAGTTGCAAGAGAACAAGTGCCTTGACAACTAGACACTTGTGTCTAGCTGTGAAGAGAATTAGCAGAATTAGCAGGAAAATGATTATGGTTTTATTCACAAAATTCACACGCCTGTTCACAGTGCAGCGAAGCAAAACCTGTTGTTTCTTTCCTACACCGACTTCGCTCCACAGTGAACAGACGTGTGAAGTTTATGCTCCTCGTTAATTTGCAAACCTAACACGGATAATCAATTATAATAGTAATTATTTGGTCTTTTTCACAGAAAATGATATATAATATTGGATTTATTGGACCTTGGTTTTGATAAACATTTATACGTAATCGTCGACTACTTTCGCCAACTGCGTCTGTCTGGTTTTATCAAGACGAGAACGGTTATACTAATATTAAAAGCAAAAACAAAATAATGCAGTAACGATTTAAAAAGCAGTCAAACAAATTGGAGAGCACGCATGACATCAAACCCATAAAGCGTGAAGACTTAGTCATTGTTATTAAGTCGCGTTTTATAATTTTTCTAGTAATTTAATTCTGCTAAACTTAATGAATTTAATAGGTTTTCTAAATGGCTTTTAATTTTATTCCCTAGTTTCTGTTGAGGTTATTTCCTGTCCGTAGGACTACTGCAGCTTCCCTAAAGGTTCTATATCTGTAATCCTCTTCGATATATGGCATGGAGCTGTTGTCCCAATCTATTGAATGGTTTGAAGTTGAGGAATGATGTGCTAACCCTGAGGTGTCTGTTGTATTATTATTAACATCTCCGACATGTTACTTCTTTCGGATTTCGGATTTCGGAAAACTCGGCAGGTACATGTAGACGTACGTGCTGAGCTTTCCCTTATATCAAAACTCTATCACGTAATGGTTATCCTCAAAATGGAATTAATAATATTCTCTATAGAAACAACCTCCAACAACAACCTCTGGCGACACAGTACTTATCGTCCATGGTAATACCCTATGCAGGCTTCGTCTCCACGAAAATAGCAAGAATGATGAAGCCTTTTAATATCAGAGTTGTTTTTAAACCTACCATAACTACACGACAGTTATTAGGATCCCCTATGGATAGAGTCGCTTTCTTCAAATATGCAGGTGTTTACAGCATACCATGTACATATGGACTGACTTATATGGGCCAAACTTCAAGAAGCCTAGAAATCCGAAAGATGTTTATCCAAACAATGGTCCAATAAATCCAATATTATATGACTATTTAGTAGACCTATTAAAATGTTAAACATTTTTAATAGGTCTACTAAATAGAACTGACGTGCTGCTTTAGTATATGCACTGATACATGTTATATGCTGAGGTCTTATTTGATGTGAAATTATTACTATTACTGTTCTTTATTTTCAGGAAAATTATTTCCTTAGCAGGTGAGTGTGATGTGTGACATTTCTTGTCGTCAGAAGTCGATTATAGTTATATGTTGATGACTGAAACAGAGAGGTATTATTAGTTCAGCTATTGTTGCTATCAGCCTGTTTTTTAATGTGTTTAGAATTTTTCATAAAGTATTGCAGTGCAGAATTTATATTGTGCAGCAAGATATATCGTATCGCAGTATATGAAACTAATGTCTTGTTAATAGTGCATTTTAGAGATTTTATAGTGTCTAACTTCATATGCTGCTCAGTTTCGTTATATTGTCCCTGAACTTCAGCTTCGTATCTATTAAAACCTAACTGTCCCCAATTCGGTAGTTTTTTTTTTTCTAGCATAATCTCGCCAATCTAATAAGAAAATGAGTATCTCATTACGCGAAGGGCCATAATTTTAGTGCAGTAATTGCCATTTACTAACAATTAACTGATTGACATTTGGCACGTTACCATTACCAGCATAATTAAATAATTCTGCAAGCATTGGATATTAGTTCTATTCCTAATTATCTTAGCAATCTTTGAATCGTTATCAAAGTTATCCTATGTCTCCTCTTAAATACTTCCCAATGTAATTAATGTGAAGATTGAATAACAATGAAACAAGAACTGATGTGTGAGATGTACCACTGATCACCTTAAATCTTTACAACCATTTTAGATATGTAACTGAGTCATTCTCTTGTCTATAATAGTAATAGACAACTGAATCTCTTTTCATTCAGCTTATTAAATGGGTTTCCACGCTGAATTCCGTGAAATACTTTAGTAAAGTCGAAAAACATCCTGGTGCATTCAATCCCCCTTGTGTAAGCTAACGGTGCAATTTATGCTCAAGTTATTGGAACCAGACCTTCCCACAGTAAACCTATCTGTTAACTAAAAAGTATGGGTTCTCTGTTAACCAATTTCTGTATACGCCCTCTTAACAACATTTCCAAAATATTTATAACCACTCTACAGGTGGTGGTGAAGGTCAATAATCAGACGCATCAATCTTTGCATCGTTTGCTATGGACATTCATACATTTATTTCACTGTTGTAAAATCTTCCTTTAATCGAGGCTTAAATCGTTCATGTCTTTAATATAACATTCTTAGGGAAAAAATTCAACTTATTTGTGTTTTAAACTGAAGGTTTTAGAAATAACCTCCATTGCATTGCATATTATTTTCGAAACGAAATTTACTACTTACACAGTTTAATAACAACTATATGTCTATTCTCGAAGAGTGAATATATTCTCTCTTCGAGAATGCGGAGAGAGATTCTTTAATCTTACTGAGTCGTTAAGAGATATGATGTTAATAGGAATTGGGGGGAGGATCACTTTCATTCTCTGTAATGTGCAGAAACCGTTTATGATGCGAACAATTTGCAGTGATCATCAACACAGAATTCAGTAGATCTATACACAAGGTTTTCTCTTAGTTTTGTCTTTCTCTCATATATATAATTCAAATCATCTCTTCAAAAATGCTGATCTTCCCTTTCCCTTGATATACAAATGTAGTATGAAAGCATACATTTTTATCAGTTGTCTGTGAAATTATTTTAATTACATAACAGTGTAATCAAAACGATTGATTTTTCTCAATAATCTTAGAGTTTTGTGTTTATGATGCAGATAAAAATTTTTTTCTTCTGGTCACAATCCTACTCTCTTTCTCTCTCTCTCTCTCTCTCTCTCGCACGCACACACACACACACACACACACACACACACACACACACACACACACACACACACACACACACACACACACACACACACACACACTAACACTAACACTAACACTAACAAAGAACAAAGATTGCTATTTGACAAGTTTGATACTGAGTTTTATATTTTAAATATATAAACAAAGAATTATTATAAATAAAATCGATATGTGTATGAATTTTATAAAAAACCATTAAAGATTATTTACCATTTAGTTGGTTCCTTGCAATTGCAATGCTTCCCACCAAGAATAGCCAAGCTCTCATACGCAGACTCATTGTCTTTCTTTTCTAAATAACTGGAGGTATTAGGCTTAAATTTGAACGTATTTCTTATCATTCGTGTTATAGCGGCCTCTTATTTTCAGTAACACACACAACAGAAGTATAAACGCTGTGAATATTTGTCCATATCCTTTGTATATTGGTAAATCAATAAACATAATTTTTCATGAAACAGCTTCGATTATCATAACTGCGGTTCGTCGCAGAAATAGTATCGATAAAACTCAAACTGTTTTTGCATTTTAGAATTGATGTCCCATTTGCGTGCTAAGAGAATTTTTTTCTATACAATGCAATTGCATGCAATTATCAATCTTTAGATAGATGACTCGTAACTTCCCAAAAGCTTCAGCTATATTCTGGTTATGTCTCTTTTGTTAATATTCCCACCAAAGAGTACATTCAAATATATTAATATTTTATAATTCATTAATATTGAGAAATCCACATTCGCAAAAAAAAATCCAAATTATCGCTCAGTTGTGAAACGGTGAATGCTTTGATGGAATGGTAGGCAGAAAGCTCGTGTTTCTTCTTACCATTTCACTAAACTCTATATTTACATGCAATACTTTATTTATGCATATGAGATTACAAAAGAAGGGAAGATATAAAGAGGATTTTAAAAAAATACATAAAGAAAAGCGGTATTGATTTAATTATCCAGTATTACTCCACTTGTTTAAAGTATTGTTATTTTTCTGGATATTACTATTATTATTTATTATTTTTCTGGAAAATACACCAACACTGTTAATATAGCATTAACACTTATATACACATGACAAATCACAAGAATCGAACGCGATGTGAGAAAGGTCCTTTTCAGGACTTCCAGGGTAACAAATGGCAATGCTGTAGCCAATGAAGTTTTAACTGAGGCTCGGCTATTGCCGTTACCCAGCCATGACTAGAGCTTTTTAGCTCAATAACACTCCATCCACACAGATTATCTTCATTCAGATGACGGGATAAAGAGTCACGGACTCAGTCCATCGCCCAGTTCTTTTAAGAACTTAAGAAGAATCGAACGCCTACATTCCATCCATAAACAATATACCAAACAAAATAAATAGGGAAGGCTAATCTTGCTCTCTTCATAAAAGCTAACTCTAGCCTTCGAAGTAGGTGGGATTATCCTACTTCGAAGGATAATCCCACGCCTCATTTCAACTAATCCTCATAATCATAGACTGCAAATGATCGTAATGTATATGTCAGTACGTTGTATGATAATAAATGATGAAACTGATATGAAAAAAAAAATGTGTATTTATATTCAAAGCAAAAAAAATTAAAAAAAAACAGATACTTAAAAAACCGTTCAAAATTATGTACACAGCAGAAAATGTAATATGTCTTAATTGTACATATGTAAATACTGTGTAATGTGATAATAGACAAAATTATTATTATTAAAAATTATTATATAGAGACAGTATATCTATTGTTATTGTATATATAGAGTATAAATATGCAAAAAATTTGTAATTATCATTATTGTTAATAGTATAATAATACACGTTGTAAACATATATTATTATTCATATTATTATTATTTAAAAATTATTATGTACGTGCAAATATCTGTTATGC
Source organism: Typopeltis vanoorti (assembly GCF_054136105.1). Classification (NCBI taxonomy): domain Eukaryota; kingdom Metazoa; phylum Arthropoda; class Arachnida; order Uropygi; family Thelyphonidae; genus Typopeltis; species Typopeltis vanoorti. Next base: position 28,594,037 of record NC_143551.1, read on the forward strand.
ACAATTGTGTTCGTGTTATGTATTATAAATCTTATATATATATTTTTTCTTTTCTTTCTTATATATATATATATATATATATATACATATATATATATATATATATATATATATATATACATATATATATATATATATATATATATATATATATATATATATATATATATATATATATATATATATATATAAGAAAGAAGATATAAATAAGTATTTTAAAAAAATACATAAGGAAAAGCGGTATTGATTTAATTATCTAGTATTACTCCATTATTTCTACAGTTCCACGGATGTTATATAACCTGCAGGAAATGCCATAGGAAACTTCACTTTACATGTTCCGGAGTTTCAGAAACAACCTGGTAACGCAAATCCAATGCCAAGTGAGAAGAATGGAAGTGCCTATACTGTAGAGAGAACAAAGAATCGCCACCACCCACGACGCAACTTATTACGCCGGAGACACAATCGGACGATCAACTGAACAGACAACAAAATACCGGTGAGTCTAATAATTTGAGTTCCGTAAATTTATTACTAGAAAACGGTATAGAAAATATAAAGCCAGCTTGGTAGAACTTGTCCAAGATCTATTTCATAAACAGAATAAAGAAATAACAAAAAAATTGGCGAATATGAAGAGTTTTTGTTCAATTTAATAATTCAAAAGTCGACTAAATCTTACATACGGTAAAAGACATGAAAACCAGCGCATTAACGCATTAACTGACAGGCAGCACAAATTGATAAAAGACATATCGGAACTCCGTCAAGAATTTAATTCCCTGAAACTACAACACGAAGTTTCAAACCAACAACAACATAAAGAAGACCTTGTCATAAACGGTCTTCCAGAAACCGAATCCACAGAAAATCTCATAGACGTAATTTTAAAGTTACGCCAGGCAATCCCCCTACAGCATAATGATATTCAGACCATAAATCGCTTCACCAAGAAAGACAGAAAACAAGGCTCGCAACGACCTGCACCAGTCATAGTTCGTCTAACAAGCAAGGCTACAAGAGACGATCTCATAAAAGCCAGCAGACTGAAAAAACCAGTAGTCAAAGACTTAAATGCATCGCAAGAAAATAAGCCAGTCTTTCTATCTGAGTATTTAACACCATTCAATGAGAAACTTTTGTACCAAGCAAGAAAAGAAAAAAACAGAAAAAAGTATCCATTTTTATGGATCAAAGACGGCAAAATATTCTTGAGAAAGTCACAGACTTCAAAGTCTATACAAAGAAAAAGCTCGGAAGATATAGACAGATTGCCAGCGTGAAACAAAAAACTCCAACTGAGCTCAATAAGAAGATCTCAACACAACAATAATGAATATGAACCATCAGATGTAATTACACCAGAATACATCAGTTATTGTACTTTCGATTCGCTTGATGCATGGAAACAAAACACAGTAAAAGCGAGAGGTCTCTCAATCTTGCATATTAATATCAGAAGCATCCGAAAACAGTGGTTATTATTACAGGCTTATCTGAGGAATTACACGATATTATTGACATATTGACTCTTAAAGAAGTATCCATAACTAATGACGAAGCGACTGCATTCCAAATTCCAGGCTTCCAATAACATAGATCATGCCGCCAACAAAAAGAGGGGGTGGAATATTAATATTTATCAAACAAAAATTAATAGCAAAAGAAACGGCCTATCAGTTTGAGCATGCTGAAACCCTCTACTTCGAAATCATTAATACTATTAATACACAGCATCTCATAATACCAAATGCTATTTACAGGTCACCAAACCTAAACATGATAAAATTCTTGCACGAACTCAATTGCTGGCTTTCAAGCCAAGAAATATGCTCAACTGAACACCTAATGATAATTGGCGACGTAAACATAAATATTGCAAATGCAAATATTGCAAAGTAGCAGACCATTACTTCACCGCTCTAAACCTGCACACCAGGACAATATCCATGCCATGTCCCACAGAAGAAAAGCGACAGAAAACAATAATAGACGAAGATATAGTTACCTACGTAATAAGAAAAACAGACTGGGAACAGCTGGCCTCAGATTCAGCAGATATCTTATACAACAACATTAAACTCACACTGGAGGAAATATATAAGAAAGCTACAAAGAAAATCCGAATTCGTTCAAAAACAACACAAAATCCTTGGATATCACAAAATTTAATCCTAGAAATACACAGAAAGGACGCTTTATGGAAAGAATTAAAGGGATATCCAAATAACACATCTCTAAAAACTGAATATAAGATAACAAGGAATCGCCTTACAACACAAATCAGAAATGCAAAAATAAGCTACTACAGAGACAAACTAACGTCCGCAGAAAAGAACATGAAACAAACTTGGCATCTGATCAATGAGATGCTAGATTTTGTTCCCAACACCGGTGCCTCCGAAACCATAAAACACAGCTTCATGAAAGACGCAAAACCTATCCAACAACTAGCAAATGACTTTAACCAATACTTTGCAGACTCCATCCAAGAACTGCACAGAAATATTCCCCCAATCACAAAACTAGACCCTGCACTTCGACCACAATTAAAACAGACATTATGGTTCCCAACCATAAAAGAAGCAGAACTTCTCTCGGCAATACATCAAATCAAACCAATATAAGTTAACAAGGAATCGCCTTACAACACAAATCAGAAATGCAAAAAGAAGCTACTACAGAGACAAAATAACCTCCACACAAAATCAGCAATACATGAAATCAAACCAAACAAAGGCCCAGGAATAGATGGTATTAGACCTAAAGATATAAATCGACATGCAAGTAGTTTAAGTCCTATCATACTAAAACTAGTAAATACAATATTTAAAACAAGACACATACCAAGTATATTAAGACCGCCATAATCACACCCATATACAAACAAGGAAAAAGAAATTTAATCAGTAATTACAAACCCATAGCAACATTACCAATTATCAATGAAATTATGGAGCGGATCATGCTGAAAAAACTCAAAGCATGTACTGAGATGTGTCATATTATCCCCAAAACACAATATGGTTTTCAGAAAAATAAGGGAACAACATCTCTCTTGGAAGACTTTACAGACGTAATTAATACCGCCTTAGATAAAAACAAAATTGCCATGGTAGTCTTTATAGATCTAACTAAAGCATTCGATACACTTACACATCAAACCTTGTTAGAAAAGCTGAGGCATGTTGGAATAGACGGGCCTCTTCACAGGTGGTTTACAAACTACTTCCAAAATAGAAAACATATCAGACGCATCGGATCAAACCGAAGCAGAGAGCTACCAGTAACCTGTGGAGTGCCACAGGGAAATGTACTCTCCCGAACTCTACTCAACATTTACACGCACGATGTTAATCAGTTACCACTCAAAGATAAGATATTCCAATACGCAGACGATACAGAAATAATATCCATCCATAATAACGCAAGCATAGCCCAAACAAATATGCAACATGACATAAATCTGATCATAGATTGGCTCACGAAAAACTCCATACACCTAAACTCAGAAAACACAAAATTAATGATATTCAGAAATCCACTGAGTCGAGCAGTTGATAACAAATATATTACCATCCAACATCCACTTTCTAACATAAAAAACACACAAAACAGCAAAACCGCTACAGTCACTCAGGTTGAAACAATACGATCGCTTGGAATTTACTTCGATGCAGATATGAACTGGAATAGCCACATAAACCATCTATACAACAAACTCCGTACAATAAGTAGAAAACTCTACAGGTTAAAAGACATAGTTCCCATACGCCTAAAAACACTAATATACAAAGCACTATGCCAAAATATAGTAAGATACGCTATAACAACGTATGCTTTCTGTGAACCCTACAAATTAAATAGATTAATGTCGCTACAGTACAAAATGACAAAACTGATCTTTTAGGAACAAAGAGAAAATCACGATCTTATAAACATTGCAATGTCAGAACACAAAATACTGAGAGCAAAGCATTTATTTCACTATGCAGCTTTGCTAAAACATGATTTCGATGCCAACTACAGGACAGTTAGAAATACATACCATATAACAAGACCTCAGACTACTAATTATATCACATATAAATATAATAATCACTACGGAAAGGCCACGCGAAACTTCTACATCCCAGACATGATAAACAAATTACCTTTTTAATACAGAATCCTTACAAACTACAGTAGCCTGAAAATAGCTCTAAGGACGTACTATGAACAAGAAACACGCACACAAAATACCATACAAACTTAACGAAACACAATATGTTCGTTCAGGCTTCCAGTTAAGCGAGACATCAATACATTCCAAGTTTGTGGGGGGGGGTGCACGCGAGCGCGAATATCTCAATCATACATTTCGTAGCTTCCCAACACAGCAAAAAAAAAGAAGAAAAAACTAATAAATAATTACCAACGGTGTCATCCTCAGATAAGCTTATATATAAACTTCGAGGATGAAAGCACTGTAATTAGAGTTCTCATCCAATATGTATCGCATGTAATGTATGTATTATATGTAAACAAATGTATATAATGTAAGTATGATATGTAAACAAATGTAAGTAATGTATGTAATAACTGTAACAAAAGTATGCAATATAGAGCGATTATTTTGGTATTGATATTGTATACATAGAGTGTAAAATTGCAAAGAAACATCTTTAATAATCAACATTATGAATATTATAATAATATATGTTGTAAACATATATTATTATTATTATTATTATTATTATTATTATTATTATTATTATTATTATTATTATTATTATTATTATTATTATTATACTAATATTATTATAATAATATTATTAGTCTATTATAATAATAATTATTATATTATCATTATTTATTATTAATACTTAATAATAAATTAATAAAATTTAATAATAATAATAAATAAAAAGACAATTATTATTATTTAAAAAAATTATTATTATTATTATTATGTAATAATTTTTTTTTTTTTTACATTTGTTTACATATAATACATACATTACATGTATTATTCAAAAAGTTAAACTGTAATAGCAGTCGAAGTCTTTCAAGGACGTACCAACAAACAGTAAAATCAACACCTGGCTTATGATCACTATAGGAACAGAACCATGAAACCACCACCCTCTGTCATCTATTATCTTCCTCAGATAAGCTCTGCTAAGCTTCGAGGAAGAAAATTACTAACTTGCAAGTATCTGTTATACACACTTGTAATGCGTTATAAATATTATATACATATAATTACTACAGCAACTATGTATGCAATTCATCTGAGACATAAAAAAATAAAAAAATAAAAATTCTGTATAATCCTTATTGTAAATACTGTAAATATTACTATTGTATGTAACTTATACTGAGACATAATAAAATGTAAAAAAAAAAAATTATTATTATTATTATTATTGAATTGTGTGTGTATGTTGCATTACTGCATTGTCTCGTGAATAGTGTGCACATTGGTGCCAATCCATATTTAGCTAGTTTAAAAAAATGTATATTCATATTTATAAAATGTACTCTGCATTTTGTATATCGAATTTTCGTACTGTACAGAAAAGATAATATGTTTTTCATTGTGTGTGTGCAGATACTCTGTGTGATAGTAAACCTTATCATTTTCATTGTAAAAATAAATAAGTCGTTTATAAAAAAAAAAAAAAAAAATTATTATTATTATTATAATTATTATATTCCAAATTCAAAAATTCTGTATAAACCTTATTGTAAATATTGTAAATATTATTATTGTATGTAATTTATACTGAGACATAATAAAATGTTTAAAAAAAATATATTATTAATATTATTATTATTTGCCTCTACAAGTAAACCTTATAAACAAATGCAGAAATTCCTGATACGAGAAAGTATTTTTTAAGCATAATTGTCTTCATATAATGTATGTAATTTATCTGAGAAATATAATAAATAAAAAATAAATAAATTATTATTTGCTTATAATCCTTATAAGCAAATGCAGAAATTTGTATGGATAATCACTCTTTCTCAAGTTTAAAAAAAATAAAAAAATAAATAAAAATAAAAAAATAAATAAAAATAAAAAATAAAAAATAAAAATTTCTGTATAACCTTCCTTGTTAATATTAGAAGAATATGTGTTGTAAATACATAATATAAAGGCAAAACAAAGTATGATTAAAATTTTTAATTGAAATCCACTGTAGGAATTGCAGCACTTAGTGCTGAACACTGTAAAATTATAAGGTGCAATGTTAAACAAGCTGTTTATTGTATGTCTAAATATTTTATCAATCAATAAAGAACTTTTATTATTAAAATAATAATAATAATAATTATTATTATTATTATTATTATTATTAGCATTTTAGTATCGAGTGATAGCCAGTATGCTATTCCGAAACCTTAGAACGTCAAGCACCAACACTATCCAGAGACAGAGGGAAAACAAATAGACTTTTTGGTTCTCTCAGAGAAACTATTTTCTAGTACCACTTTGAAAGTAGTACTAGAAAATAGATTACAAAACTTAAAATACAGCAGAATCATTTTCATTTTGAAAAATATTTGAAAAACATACTGAACAAATTACTCAATTTATTAAATTTCATAACAATTCTGTAGAACAAGTATTGCAGACAGGTGGAGAAATTAAGAACAGCATTAAAATAACGGAAAAACAGAATAACTTAATGAAAGAGACAACGGAACTACGGCAATAATTAAATTCTCTAAAATAACATTACGAACTCCTTAACAAAGAAGAGCATAAAAATGATCTCCTCATAGAGAGTTTCCCAGAATTTGCTACTAAACATTTAAAAGAAACAGCAATATTGCAGTCTTGACAAGTAACAGATTGATTCGGAGGAAAATTGTAGATAGGAAGTTAGTAATTATGTTTATTTTTCATGTAGTACTAGCATAGCCTCTACATCCCTTTATGGTACATGTCAGGAATTTGATGATGATGATGAGGAGGATGAAGTATCTTTTGTAAATTATCAGTATTGAATGAAGAATGTATAAAAATACTGAAGAAAAATAGAAACCACAAAATGCAGACAAAATACGTGAGTTTATATAAAATTATTCCATTATTATTACTACTCTTGAAATGTGTGTTGTATGCGTTGTATAGATAAATGCATTCATATTCGTGGCAATCTATATGTAAGTACCATGGATAAATATATCTTAAGCCTCCTCTTTTCCGCAGGTTGCAGTTAATCAATAGTCAAACCAGGGAGATGATTATGGGGCAGGTGGTTTCCCGTTGCCTGCGTTGCCGGAAGTATATATTTATGAATGCAGCCGTGTGTGTTCACGGGAGTGGTTTCCCTGTTTTGAGGGTTGTAAACCCGATTTACCGGGAAACCGCCCAACTGCGTATTAGACCGGTTATCTGACCTTTAGTCGAAAGAGACTAGAGAAAGTTTCCTCAGGTGACTGACCGGAATTGAACCCAGTCTTTCTGACCAAGTACTTCGTCTATACCGACCGAGCTGCCGCGGCTCAGATAAACATATAACTAGATTAAAAATATCATCAACATCATCATCATCATCAAATTCCTGACATGTACCCACAAAGAGTGTACAGGATATGATAGTACTACATGAAAAATTTACATCATTACTAACTTTCTATGTACAATTTTCCTCCAAATCAGTCAATTCCTTGTCAAGACTCCAATATTATCATTATCAGATCGTATGTGTCTATCGTCTCAGGCACATTGTACCGTATCAATCCACCTACATCTTGGTCTTCCTCTGGGTCATTTCCCTGCCAACCTGTCAGAGAACTCTTGTTTTGCTAATCTTTCCTCCCTCTTTCTGTTTAAGTGACCATACCACCTGAGATTATCTCTGCTAACGCACTCCTGGATGCCGACAATGTCAAGTTCTTTCCTAATATCCTCGTTTTTAATATGATATCGCCATTGACCATCTGTTCACCCCTCTAATCTTTCTCAGGACTCTCATGTCTGCGGTCTCTAGTCTTAGGTCAAGTGTTTTACTTCTGATCCAGCTCTCAGATCCATACGTTAAAACTGGTTTGAACACTGTCTTTTATATAGCTAATTTAGTGTCCCGACTAATTTCGCTCTTATTTCATGAATTTATTCAATTGACTTCCTACCATACCAGATTTGTTGATTCTGTTGTCTATTTCCATATTTAATTTACCATCTTCTCTAAAAATCGTGCCTAAGTTGCAAATGTTTTATTGTTCTACAGGTTCCCCGTTCACAACACAGTTGACATTTTCACCAATTCTACCTACTTTCATTGTCTTTGTCTCTTTAATGCTGACCTTCATACCATATCTATTACAACAGTTATTCAATTTAGTCAGGGAATCTTGCAAACTTGTAGCGGATTTATTCAGAAGTATAATTTCGTCCGCATAAAGCAAAGGGCTGACATTAACATCTCCAATTCTGATATCATGTTTAATATCTTTTTCCTTCATAATGTGATCCATATAGATAACCAATAACAGAGGTTATAATGTACATCCTTGTCGTACACCAGATTTAACATTAAACCATCTTCCTGTACATTCTTCAATTCTAACTTCCGACTTTCAACTCAAATACAGACTAAGAATTGCTTGATATAACGCCCCATTGACACCATTTCATTGTAGCGCATTGAATAGCTTCTCTCTTAGCACCTTGTCATATGCGTTTTCCAGATTGACAAAACTGAAATTCAGATCTTTGTTATATTCGCATGCTTTCAAAATTACTTGTCGTAAAGTGAAGATCTGATCCTGACAGCCTCTATTTGGCCTGAATTCAGCTTGTTCTTCACCAAGCTTTTCTTCCACATTTCTTCTCAACCGTTTCTCGAGAATACTTGCATAGATCTCGCAAGGAACACTCAGTAGGGAAATACTTCTGTAATTCTCACATTCATTTTGTTTTATTTCCCTTTTTATATATGGGCACTGTTATAGCTCTACTTCAATCATCGGGAATTCGTCGTCTGTCCAGGCTTTCTGAACTATGCCGTGCAGTCACTGTAAGACTTTTATACCCATACTTCAGAATTTCTGGTCAAATATCACCTACTCCTGCTGCCTTTCCACATTTCAAGCCTTTGATGGCTTTTTCTACTTCAAGTATGGATATGTATTCCTGACTGAATGCCTGTTGAGTGTTTTTTACCACTGTGCTATCACTGCTTGATTCATTTAGCAATTTTTCGAAGTAATTAGAGCATACTTCAAGGATATATTTTACTCCTGTTTTCATGTCACCTTTATCATTTTTAACTGCTATAACGGAACTCCTTCTTCATTTCTAAGCTTCTTCATCAACCTACAAAATATCTTACCATCTTCTCGATAATTATTTTCAATGTTCTTGATAAAGTACTCCCATGACTTTTGTTTAGCTAGTTTTACACAATGTTTCGCTTTCTTACATTTGTTTCTGTACTCTCTAAGAGCAATAAAGCTGACTTTTGCCATGAACTTTTCATATGATTTCTTCTTATCCTTCACTCACTCTTTAACTTCCTGTGTCCATTATAGAGTTGATATGTTTCAATCCTTGCAGACAACCTCACCACATGCCTCTCTGGCTGAATCAATTAGGATTTTATTCAAGGCTTGCCACTGAATCTCCAAGGTTTGGTTCCTGTTCTCAAACTCTTTCATTTTTTATTCAGTAATCTTTGTGTATGTTAGTCTACAGTTCACATCTGAGAGCCGCTCAACTTCTATTCGTTTTAAAACTTTGTTATATGTTATTCTTTTCTATATGAAATTCAATTTTATCCACCTCAAGACTAAATAGTGATCGCTTGCAATGTCAAATCCTTTGTACACTCTGGTGTCCTGCACCAGGGAAGAAACATCACTATCAACAATAACATAGTTAATGAGACTTTTCGTATTCCTTGCCTCTTCTCTCCATGTGAATTTGTGCATATTTTTATGTTGGAACATGGTGTTAGTAATAACCAGTCCATGTCCTGAGCAGACATCCAACAGGTATTTGCCATTATTATTAGCTTGTCACGAATATGAACGTCCTGTAAATGTTGAAACGTCAATTTCAATTAATAACAGAGTCCTGTTGATTATGATGGGTCTCTTACGGGTAACAAGAATTATGCAATTCGCTCGCTAATATTTTATGATTAATTTTTAGGAAATCTTTCCTAAATAAATTTTTTCTAGTTAGGAATTTATTACCAGTTTTTATCTTGCTAAGTTGTTGTTGTGTAACCTGTGTCTTAATTGTATATTACTAGGATCTGAAAACTTCTCGACCTCGCCCATAGAGAGCAATGAAATTCCTTTGAAATGACTATAAGCATTTCAAAAGAACACGTACGATGTATTGCATTCTTCATGAAATTCTTCGTGAAAAATATTGCGTGCGTTTTTGATCAGCTGTGAGCAAGGTTTGCGCAAGATTTGTGTCGCCCTTGCTCACAGCAGATCCAAAACGCATTCTCTGAACAGTGCTTGGAACATTTTAACAAGAAGAAAACTGATTGCGTTGGTCGATTTGTTACTATTAATGAGACTTCGATTCACCATTAGACACCAGAATCCAAACAGCAGTCAAAACAGCGAACAGAAGCAGGTTGTTCAGCGCCAAAGAATTTTTTCGTCTAGTCTGGTTAAAAGATCGGAATAATATTCCCCGATTATTATGTTACCCTTTTCAAGATACTGTAATTAATAAACAAAATGCCCTTCGTCCCAAAATCCCAAATCACCATGACCTTTCCTGCCGATGGAGCTGACGTAATCTTCTTTGGACCTGAACATCCGATTTCTGTCCACTGTTTTGACAGCTGTTTGAATTCTGGTGTGTCTGCTGTGAGCAAGTGCAGCACCTATCTTGCGCAAAGCTTGCTCACAGCAGATTTAAAACGCAATATTTTGCATGAAGAATTGTTGCATATTAGTTTGGGCGATGCTTGCATTATTATTGATCATTATTGTAGCTGTATCGTCTGAGTATTGGACGATCTTGCCTTCGAGAGGAAGCTGTTTAATATCGTGCATATATCCTACACTTTCTTTTGAAATTCGTATAGTCATTTCAAAATAATTCTATTGCCATCTATAGTCGAGGTCGAGAAATTTTCAGATCACGCTCGTACAACTAAAACATCTGGTATTATGTTTAGTTCAAACATAAGGTAAATATTTTTCTTAAATTTCAATTTATGATTTTAAATTTCAGTTTACTTTAAATAAAAATTCACCATTGGAACTTCATTTACTGTTAGCAGTAAGAAATGTTTAATGTGTTCATATTTTTCACAGAGATATTATAAATCGGTAATACTTTTTAATTTTAATTTATTTTGTGACAAACGCTTATGCTAATATTTGCTTTTTTCCCACTATTAATACATTAAGTGTAGTTCACATTTACTACATTTCTTTTTGGAGAAAGTTTATTATTATCTTCACATATACAGATTATTTACAAATATACATTTGAAGTATTACTATTAACATTTTTGTCCATTTCTGTTCACTACTACAAATATTCAGTACTTAATGTTAAGCGAATAACGTATTTAAATGTGCATAAATAATATTACTAACAATGCATTTTACATTTTCCCCATGAATATTTAAATGATTCGTTTAATGTGTTAAGATAGAGATTTATTTCAGAATAACGATATTTGATGTGGTATAATTTTATATCAACATGTTCATCATTCCTTTCTGCATTTTGTCATTTACATTTATGTTTAAATCTGCAGTTCATTTTAATTTATAAATTATATTTGCAGTTTATTATTTGTTATGAGTAGAAAACGCCGAATGGATTCATTTCACTTAACATTGCTAATTTTTTAATCAATAATAATAATAATAATATTTTGGGTTGTTTGTGTGGAATTTCTGCTTTCTTTCTCGAAGCATGTGCAGAGGTTATCTGAGGAAGATTATAGATGGTGTAGTTTCCTGGATTTGTTCCTGAACCCTTTGCAAGCCAGTTTTGATTTTACTGTTTATATGTATGTGCTTGGAAACATATATGAAGATATAATTATATATATATATATATATATATATATATATATATATATATAAATCAGCTAACGCCTTTTTATTCCCCGTATACGGGGAGTAGGCGAGGCCATTTAGCCCTATCTAACTTTTGGAGACTGAGTGGGCAGTTCAATCTCCACTGGTACCAATCAGAGATAGATGGCCCAAGGCTATCACTAATTAAGCGGTACTCAGTGAAGAGAGACGGCTCAAATGTGCCGCCATCTCGTGGTCCCTAACCCTAACACAATATATTTAATGTCTGAAATAATGTGGGTTCTACGGTCGATTTTCTTGAGTTTACAGGACGAAAAACACGAGTTTCCGGGAGGAAAAACCTGCTTGCCCGTGCCAGAGATCGACTAACTCGGGAACCGGTCGAAAAAAGGCTTAGAAAAATTTCCTCTAGTCGCCGACTAGACTCGAAACCAAGTCTTCCTTCGTGCGGCCAAGCGCGGTGGTTGGCAAACGCCACATCCACTGAGCTACACAGGCTCTATATATATATATATCTTAATAGATCCACTTTTCTCCAACAATAATGATTTTTGATTTATTAAATGCATACTAAGCTAATGTAATTTATGAAACGGCAATGATATATTTATGAAAAAGAGTTCTATACTAATATTCGCAGTAAATGGATGAAGCAGAGGCGTAATCCATATAATCCAATTGAGATCGAAGCTTGAGTTAGCTTTTCTGAATCCACTAGGAATAATAATTAACTTTTTTCCCTTTTTCTTGCAGTTTCAGTTGTAACTGTTGCAGTTCTAAGTGTGCTGATAAAATTTTTACAGGTTGACTTGTAATGCTGCTCTGTAGCAATTCAGATGTTTTACATTATAGGGCAAGTTATTGAGCAATGTGGTTGAGCAAAGATATACCTTCATGGCTGTTACATTCAAATTTCTATAATGTCTGGTTGTAAAGAGGGATTTGTTTGATCTGGTTATACGGTACGTTTCTCTGTTATTGCAGTAATCGTTTTTGAAAGTGTCTAAGTGACAGTACGCAGTATCGTAGATTCTTTACATTCAGGATTTTGTGTTTTATCATTAGGAGTTTGTATATTTACTAGTGAGAAATAGGTTTCAAAAGCACCGTTAAAACGATTGTTTGGAAAAGTTTTTTCTAAATTAGATAAGTGACTGTTTGCATCGATAGTTATACCACACTTTAGTATTGTTTCACAAATTCCATGATATATGTGAGTTTTGTTTTTTTAAAAAAATTTGGTCGACATCATATCTTTTGCTTCGAATAGTTTTGCAGCAATAGCATAGTATGTTATGAATTATTCTGTGTGTTGAGTCCATTTAAGGTTGTTTCTAATGTATAAACCCAGGTATTTTCAGCGTGTGTTACCTGGTGTATTTCGGAACAGTGGCTGATTCCACGGTTAAGGCAACTGTATGGGTGACTATATATTATTACTGGTACAGGGTGCATAAATCAAAGGTTATTTATTATTAGCATTTGCGTTTGGTGTTGTTTACTAATTGAAATGTGATAAAAGGCAGTTCTTTTGTTTAGGCTATTTTATGCTTTGCAGAGTGAAATGTTACTTTTGTGTGAACTGTTAGTAGTGACAGATCATCTGCGTATTGCTATATTTGACTTTGCAGGGCCAAGGTTTGAATGTAATTTATGTGTATGTTGAACAGTATCGGTAAAAATATTGTTCCTTGAGGGACTCCTTCCTGTACTTGTATTCCCCGGCTTTGATGTGTGCCTATTTATGTTATTTGTGTTCTCTCCGTGAGATCATTACTAAACCATGTTATACAATGTCCCTCTTATTCCTAATTAGTGTAGTAGTAGTATTTGATGGTGAACTGTATCAAAAGTGCTCTTCGTTTTCTGGAAACTGTACTGTTTTTGTGAGATGATGCTGTATTTCAGTGAGTAGTTCTATAATCTTGTTTGGATTACATTTTAATAATATTAATTTCAAATTTCAACAATTTCAAAATAATGAGGAAAAGATGAAGAATGTGAAGTAGAATATCTAATCAGTGCACGCAGAAAGATAGCTCAAACTGATTATAAATACCGGAATGATCAAGTGGCCAAAATAATTCATTGAGATGTGTGCAAAAAACTGTGACTTTCTTACATCTAATAACTGGGGAAAGCATAAAATATGGACAGCATTGAAAAATAAAACATCAAAAATTCGTTGGGACGTTAGAATACAATCTGATCGGTATATGGAACTCAATAGATCTGTGTTCTATTGTGTTCCATATACCGATCATCACAATAATCTAAACATGTCGAACATCGACATGTTTAGATTATTGATATCGCTGTACCCAGTGATAACAACATTCACAACATTAAACAACAGAAAACTGGAAATAGTGACTAAATATCTTGATCAGGTCAGAGTAAGTCGGCTGTCGCTTAAATATGCAAACATCGTTCTAATAGTTATCGGTACACTTGGTGCAATTTCAAAAAAGCTATCCCCAGCTTACACGAATTAAACATCAGTGAAGTGACTCCATATGATCAAAAAAAAAAGGCAATATTTTGAACAGTCCATATTTTCCAAAACCACCTGACAGATTACTGTTCGATTCTTGTAGAATATGAATCAAACAACAATTTTCAGACAAATTATTGTTTGAAAGATATCTTGTATTAACTGTATATCAATTATCTGGATATAGTAATTTTGTTTTTATGTCTCAGATAAATTACATACATAGATATAGTAATAATTATATATACACGTGTGTGTATGTATATATATATATATATATATATAAGTATAACATTTATAATACCTTACAATTGTGAATAACAGATACTTGCAGTTAATAATATTTTAAAATAATAATAGTATTTTTTATAATATTAATATTAATAATAAATAATATTTCTGTTCATTCCTAAAATATTTACACACACATATATATATATACAATAGTTATCTTGAATATAATTTAAAAAAATTTCTATATTGAATTTCAGTTAAAAATTTTAATAACACTCTTTGCCTCTGTACTGTGCATTTACAACGCATGTTCTAATATTAACAGTGATCATTATACAGATTTTATTGAATGAATAACTAATATAATAATAATATTTTTTGGGAGGCATTTCTGATTTCTTCCTCGAAGCTTTGCAGAACTTATCTGAGGAAGATTATTGATGGCGGTGGTTTCGTGGTGATGTTTCTATACTGGTCGCAAGATAAGTGTTGATTTTACTGTTCGTTGGTACGTGCTTGTAAGACTTCAATTGTTATTACAGTTTAATTTTTTTCTTCTTTTTTTATTGCAAGACATGGGGTTTTTGTTTCTTTATGTTCTTCTAGTGTGATGATTTTTGAGAGGTGGTTTGTCATGTGTGTGTGTGTGTGTGTGTGTGGTGTGTGTGTGTGGTGTGTGTGTGTGCGTGTGCGTGTGCGTGTGCGTGTGTGCGTGTGTGCGTGTGTGCGTGTGTGCGTGTGTGCGTGTGTGTGTGTGTGTGTGTGTGTGTGTGTGTGTGTGTGTGTGTGTGTGTGTGTGTGTGTGTGTGTGTGTGTGTGTGTGTGTGTGTGTGTGTGTGTGTGTGTGTGTGTGTGTGTGTGTGTGTGTGTGTGTGTGTGTGTGTGTGTGTGTGTGTGTGTGTGTGTGTGTGTGTGTGTGTGTGTGTGTGTGTGTGTGTGTGTGTGTGTGTGTGTGTGTGTGTGTGTGTGTGTGTGTGTGTGTGTGTGTGTTATACGCATTATTTCGGGCACTTATAGAAATATAAATAAGGATTAGAAATTACCCAAAAATAAATACTCAATTGCATGCATGCCATTTTTCAAATCAGTATAAAATGATGGAACTCAGAATAGTTTATATTTATTCCTGAAATGAAATAGTTGATTTGATATTAAACGCCAGAAAGATAAAAAATTCTTGGAAGAATAGCAGTGAAAAGAAAGACCCTAGTAGAAATATGGTCTACAGGGGTATTAAAGGGCTGTCGATGCGTAATATATAGCCTCTCCCAGTCAGGTCATCCCAACCTTCTAGCGGCATAGCATATTTCCAGAAACGGCGCTCTGGCTAACCTGGCGAGTATTGCCGCCTAAAAAAGTATATCTTCCTTAGTTGGAAGAAATTCCAACAAGACCTCTAGGTGGGAGATATTTATCACCTGGTAGCACATGAAATTTCACATGCACCTTGCTTTTTAGACACCAGTAGCGATGCAGCTATGTTTGTGTTCCCAATCTTCCAGCATGCAGTGAGAGTAATACTCTCAGTGACATACCAAAACTCACTGCATGTGAGTTTTGGTATGTCATTGAGGGTATTACTCTCATTGAGGGTATGTCATTGAGGGTATTACTGTATACACCTCTTAATTCGAGTGCACAGCAGTGAAACGATTCCACAAGGTGTCTGCTAGTTAATACTCGAGACAGAACCAATTAGTAACGAATATGGAGGCTTCCCAATCAGCTATAATCAAATCCTGTAACCATTTATTTCCCCAGTTTGTGAATGAAAAGAAGTCTGTGTAGGTCAGCAGAAGTGGCCTTTGCACTCTAGAGCGCTTGACCGCACGACGAAAGTCGTTCGAGGCTAGTCGCCGACTCGAGGAATTTTTTCTAAGCCTTTTCTGGATTTTTCCTGGTTCTCTGGAAAGGCTAGTCTATATCTGGCAAGGGCTAGCGGGTTTTTCTTGCCGGAAATTCGGGTTTTTCTTCCCGTAAACTCAAGAAAATCAGCCGTCGAACCCACACTATTTTCAGAGATTAAATATATTGTGATAGGGTTAGAGACGACCAGATGGCGACACTTACTAGCCGCCTTTATCACTGCGTGCTGATTAATTAGTTATAGCTATCTCTGATTGGCTACCAGTGGAGATTGAACTGCCCACTCAATCTCCTTAAGTTACACAGGGCTATAAACGGCCTCGCCTACTCCCTATACGGGAACAAAAAGGCGTCAGCTTTTCTTTTCTTTTTTTTTTTTAAGAAAACAAAGATTTTGGCTGCAACGGTAATTGTCAAGGCCACTTGTGGACAGGACACTGAGGCGCATCTCTGTGGCGGTATGTTTGCAAATAAGACAACCCATTGAATTGGGATTTTTCTTCGGATCTCAAAAATTCTCCAACGAAACATAGTTAAAAAGCCCATAACAACAACAAAAAAAAATTTAACCATAAAAAAACATCAAAAATGCAATCAAACAACTCACCAATCAATGATTGCTAACAAAAAAGTTTCCATATACACTTCACAACATCCGTTGCCTAAACAGCAATATTAACTATGTGCACTACCACCTACAGTCATCTAAACCAGAACTACTGTTTCCTTTGTAACACCAACAGCAGTTCGCAACAATTGCAAAAGAATCATCACCAATCCCAATTCAGACTTTGCAAATGTCAAATGCCCCTTTTTCCCATTCGAAAACCAAGGACACTGGGCCTAATATCTGCCCAGTCTAGTTTTCCCCATACTCACATTCGGATGGTATTGTGAATACCTCACGTAATCACAAGGCCAACTTAGTGTCATCACGCTTCTCTTCCAATTCCTGCATTGATGATCTGGGAAATGTTCCCTCCGGTCCATCAAGATTAATCCCCTACATGTCTCCCAAGGTCTTACGACAAACGAAATACATAATAACCTGAATACAAACGAGGCAACTTGTCCTCATAGTATCTCACCTGCTGAGATTAAAAACCAATTGTTTCAAAACATACACCGGTCCTGAATCACCTCTTAAATTTCTACTGAACGTCATTAATCCGACAACCTAGAAAGAGGTCCATATCCAACCCATACCAAAGAATGGTGATAAAATCAATCAACAAACTACCGTCCAATTGTCTCACTTCTGTTTTCTCTAATGTTATGGAAGTAATCAACAACCAACTCTTGAACTACCTAGAAATATATCAATTCTTCCTTTTCCAGCAGTATGGATTCTGCCATTTGTGATCTATAGCTGATCTTCTTGCTTTCATCACACGTCTGTAAACTAAAAGTGTGGAGAAATTTGAAAAAACTGACGTGATTGCTCTTGATATATTTCAAAGGCATTTGATAGGGTTTACCAGAGCAGCTTATTTAATAAACTACTATCCTATGGTCTGTCTTCATCACTCTGTAACTGGAATATCAACTTTCTCAATGATCGCTCCATACGTGTCATGATGATCGATTTAGCCTCCTCAGATTTCATTTGAAGGAATATACCGGGGGTTCTGTTCTTTCACCAACTCCCTTTATCTTATATATAAATGACATTCTCTCACAGTCTTCCAGTAGTATCCAAAGCAATCCCGATGATATTATAAGTGCATTCCTTATTTTCATTCGACAAACCTCTTATTGCTCAAGCATTAGAATCATGAATATCTACCACGCAAAGCAACCTGAACTGAGATCTCCTAGTTATATCACAGTGGCGCAAGGACAACCTCATGAACTTCAATGCCAAGAAAACTCAGTTCTGTCTGATCTCTCACAAGAAAGATCTCTCTAGCATCCTTCCCTTACGTTCTATAATACTGAGATATACAAACATGATCATATTTCTTTTCTTGGACTGACTTGTATCTCCGATCATTTCCGACACAACCATATTTCAACTATAACTTCCACAGCCGATAAAAAATTGGTGTTCGTATTCGCACAAGACGCTACATCATTAAGGACAGCTAACTGTATAGCAAGCCCAAATCTGCCAGCCACAGAATATTGCTCCCATATTTGTGGTGGTGTGCCAAACCCCTCTCTAAGATTGCTATATTCTATCCAGAAGAGAGCATTTCAGCTAATTAACGATTCATCTCTCACATATCCACGTCAATCACTCTCTCACAGACGTCGTTTACTGCCTCTTCCTGAATTGGCCAATACTATTCCTCAAATCTTCTCCAAAATCATTAAAACAAGAGCAATTGCTACCTAACATCCTTTTACATTCCACACTGAAATTCACCGAAATACGTTCACTACTTCCTCTTTTATTCCATCTACTTCTGTCCTATGGAATAGTCTTCCTCACTCTACGTTAACCAAAATCCCAACCTTCAGCTCTTCAAGCAAAATGGAACGAGTTTCTACTTTTCTTCTATTTCTCTTGCCCACACACGGCGCAATTTTGATATAGGTCTTATATTTTATCCACACACAAATCGCGAGTGGATAACATAAAAAAAAAAGGAAAATTATAATATAAATAAATATACCTAGTAGCAGTGTGTACATGTTGATGATAGCATTTTAATCAAGAATCTGTAATCAGAGCTGATATAAAACAGCATGATCACTTAAAGATAATGGTGGAGGATGGTTAGCTAAAGAGTCTTGCTCAGAGGATATCAGAGAAAACGAAGGCTTTTATGACAATATTCATAATGAGGATGATGAAAGTAATCAGCTCATTTAAACTGATTTTGTAATAAAATTCTTTGATGAGGTTCATAAATATATCTTTAATAGCGATAATTATTTAAAAAATGTGGTCATGTGACCTTGCATGTACTTAAAGTAAAAAAAAAATCAATGTTTACCGTAAAGCACGCTGAACAACAATTGCTGCAAATTTTATAGAAGCTAGAATAAAATATTCCTCAAATTTTGTTGATGTAAAGATGAGCACGGTGTGTGGTGTAGGAGTATTTTAGCACCACTTAAAAAAGTCCACTTGAAATATAGAATGAATGATGAAATTTCCGCAAATAAAAAAAAAATAAAGTTATCTTTCTATTCAATTAAATTTTTTGATTTCTGTTTCATTCACGGTGGTTTCAAATCTTTTTCTCTTGACTCTGTAGTGGGATTTGTGAAAAAAAAATGTTCAGTGAAATTATTAAGTTCGTAATTAACCTAATTTCGCTATGTTCATTGGTAAACCTCCTCACTCTGTTAATGGAGAAGGCTCTCTTGTGTTTGTGAGCTTCTTTAGTATAATAAAAATGATATAATAAATATATTTTTACACTAAATAAAAATTTAATATCATAAAAAGAAAAGTTAAAAATATATGTTTATGATTTTCTTTGTCTAGCGAAATTTACTTTGAAAAATATATTCTCAAAGAAGATCGCTATAAAGGAAATGGCATATCCCACAATCAGTAATAAGAAAGCCATTTGCAGATGATAAAAACTTAGGACTTGGATTGCTTCCGTTTCTTTATGGACATAATCACTTTTTTTCTTGCTCTTAGGTCTTGATTAAATAGAACTTCATCTACTATCCTGATAATTATTCCTGATTGTTGCAACTTAAGTGATCTGAAAAGATAAAGAAGAATATAAATTCACTTCATTATAAGAATATAATGAAGTGAATTTATTTTTAATGTATGTATATTGGATAAAAGAAAAAAATAAACTAGCTTATTGAAATTGAGATTCAGTAATCCAATTGTGAATAGTTAATATCTCAATTCCACTACAACAAAATATTTGACATCAAAACTCGAAACGGCTAACCGTTTGTATTAAATGTTAGCCGTTTCGGCATTCGTATATGGAAACTCTTAATATATATATATATTACTTTCTTCAGGTATCCACAAAAGGTAGAACACAATAATAAAAATTGATTAAAAAAATCAAAATTTTATCTCGGTTTAAAGTCATTAATATTTATTCTTTAAAATGTACCGTAACAACCAGTAGAAGCTCAGGAATACATTTCTAGCCTAAATGACGAGGCATTTCTAACTGGCACATCTAAAGATTAGAAGAAAATAGGACTGAGAATCAACATATTCCTCAAATGGTGCAAATTAAATCAAGTTTTTCCTAATTTCATGTCGTTTCAAGAAAAAATAACAACAGAACGCGCTACAAGAATTTATCGTAACGCAACTCAGCAAATCTTCTCAGCGAAAGAATCTCAGATGAAGAACGTTGTCTTGCCTTTTTTTGTTCAATGTGAATCTTTAACTCAAAAACTTGGAGAGGTTATGGATAATGATAATTTTCATGATTTTATCTTTAACAGCGAACCGCTAGCAACACGGATACAAAATAATCATAGGCTTAATCTTATCAAGGAGTTTGAGATTCTTAAGAGAGTACAAAACACATCTGTTCCTACTAAAGCCCATATTAATCCTGACAAAGTGGTAGTAAACAATTCGTCACATGTTTTAATAGTTGCATAAAAAGATATTCACGGACACTAAATTTCATTACCTCACCTAAGTTTATTCCAAAGGAATCTCTACTTACTATAATAGAAAAAGCCAGTTCATTTATTCCTAATCATTTGTCAAAACTTCTCCGTATTGATTCCATCTCCATTATCAATAATGATAAACCTTCAAGAGATAATATTTCTCCTGCCGAAAGACAGGCTTTAAAGAATCTTAAAAAGAACAAAAACATCATTATTTTACCTGCAGATAAAGGCAATGCCGTAGTCGTCCTCAACTCTGAAGATTACTACAATAAAATGTTTCAATTGCTTGAAGACAACATTAAATATTCAATTCTTCTGGATGATCATCTTCATTGTTCATCAAAAACACCACAGACTCCGTTTCTCATATCAAAAATATTTCAATCGAAAATGATATTATAGCAAGCTTTGACATTAACTCATTATTTACTAACATTCCTACTAAGAAGGAATTAACACTACTAATGGGCAAATTGTCTAAAAAGATATTTGCTTTATTAAAGCATTGTATTCAATCTGGCTGCTTCAGATAAATAAACTTCATTTACAAACAAAACCAAGGCCTAGCAATGGGCAACCCTTTATCCCCCGTTGTAGCTAACATTTTTCTGGAAGATTTTGAAACGAAAGTCATATTGTCCTTCTCACTTAAGCCGAAACTTTGGAGACGTTATGTTGACGACATTTTCATTATAAGGAGTCACGGATACACATCTCTTTTGGATTTTCTTCATCATCTTAACAACCAGCATTCTAATATAAAATTCACTGCCGAACTAGAACGAAATCACTGATTATCATTCCTGGATGTAATTCTAACAAGATGCTCTAATAGATTTAAAATCTGTATATAGAGAAACCTACTCATACTAACAGATATCTGCACTGTCATTTCCACCACTTTCCACCACAAAAGCTCGGAACTATTTCTTTCTTAGGATACAGACACGTTCTCTTTTAAATGAACCAGATGAGCTCCAAAAAGAAATTATTCACCATTCTCTTATTTTTAAACAAAATGGATATTATGAAAAAACGCTTACGAAATTTCTTCTGGATCCTCTTAGGCAGTGTACAACGGAAACTACTGATTTTAAAGGTAGCATCTCAATACCTTACATTAGTTTAGTCTCCAATAAATTGGCAAAAATCCTTGAAAAATAAATCAGAACAACATTCAGGACGTTTTTCATTACATTCCCAAAATCATTCGTTCTCTTATAAGCCATCCGAAGCCTATTCATCGCAACCTGAAATATCCAGGTGTATGTAAGTTATGGTGCAATTGTAATATTCTTTATTTTGGACAGACTAACAAATCTATTGAACTACGTATACAGGAGCATAAGAGAGACATCTCCTATAAAAGATCACATGCATCTGCGCTATCCAGTCATATTCATTTCTCAAACAATGCTCATGATGATCTACAGAGTCACTCAGTTTGCTGGGATAAATCCGAAAACATTTTTCGCTGCAGTGATGAGTTTGAAAGGAAAATCGTGGAGTCCAGGGAAATCCTCCTTAATCCTGAATATTTGAACAGCAATTTGAGTTACAACATCCCTGATAGTCATGCTGCAGTTGTTCAATACTGACGTTCACGAGAACTTGCAAGCACGCATGCAACAAAGAATAGCGCGTCGTTAGATAGAACAACTTGAAAAATACAACGTTTTCTGTATCAATTATCTATTGCATGTTTTGCCTGTAATTCTCAGATTTTTGTAACTTCAGTTTTCATTATTGTGTTCTACCTTTAGTGGATACCTGAAGAAGGCTGTAAAAGGCGGAAACTAGTTGTATAATTTTCATGAAACCTTTATATTTCATCTCGGTTTAAAGTCATTAAATTTTTATTCTCTCTCTCTCTCTCTCTCTCTCTCTATATATATATATATATATATATATATATATATTCTTTATTTTTTCTAGAAAAAAGATTAAAAGGTGTCGGAATTCACAACTTGTTAAGCTTTTCATTAAAGAAAATGATATTCAAATCTTTATTTAAATGAAATATTAAGCAACTCTTGCTGTCACGGAGGCGCATAAATGAATTAAATACAATCTATCTTCAGTATTTTTTTATTTTTTACATGATCAATTGTAAAATTAAACAAACAAATTAAAATATACAACCAAAGACCAAATATAAAAGCAAAAGTAAATATGCAAAAACATTACATAATTTAAGAGAAGTTCATAGTGTTTTCCAATGTTTTGTCCAATTCTCGTCGAACAAATCGTCTCGATTCCTTTCTTTGCTCTTAGAATCTAATGCCGAATGTCGTCCTCTAAGTAACCACAAATCAACATAGTTTGAAGGATCGAAAAGTCTGAAATGTGTCCAACGAGTTTGATGAATAAAAGTGCCGAAACTGTTTTAGTCTTCAGATAAGCTCTTGTTAGGGTGATAATTAAATTCATCTGTGAAAATCCACGTTCACATTCACTTGATGAAATGGGAATGGTATTCAGAGCGTGCACCAAATGCAACCGTTTTTCTGGGTATGTCTTATCGAGAATGCATTCACGGAATCCACGAATCATTTCTCTATCATTGAGTTGCAGTCTGATTGAAAAATTTCTAATTTCCGCTTCTCCGAATGTTAGCTGAGCATCAATATCTTCAGACCAATGTTTTTGGACAAGCACGCGAGCCCAAAGTGCTAGCTCAACATCTTCGCTACCAAGCAACCTTTTTTCAATTGACTCTTTCAATATGGTATAAAATGTTTTTGAGTCAATAGAAGGTTTATTTTTTGGAGCTTTTTCGTGAAGTAAAACTACACGAGAGCGCAGATCGCGTACAGCAGTTGCAGCACATCTATAATAGAGTCCAAAATTCTGTCTTCTTTCTTCAAAAACTTGTAGAAGTACATTAATTTTTGATTTGCCTTGCAAAGGTTCATGTCACTGTCTTGTAGGTCCAAACTTCTTTCAGTCAATTCTTGTTGAGCGTCACACATCAATCTTAGATCCATAAAAATGTCTGTAGATATTGTTTTTCTTCTTAAGCCATCAAAATTATATTTATCGTTTTTATCTCTTCTAGGATCATGCATCGCATCTACAAATGATGCACTAGAGATTCAAAATTATTCGACACAGCCAAAATTAAATGGAAACTAGATGACACCCATCAAGTACTTAAAATTCTTCCAATTTTCAGTAGTCCAACCTGTAGTGATTCTGCACATCAATACAACTCTCTACTGTTTTGTTTTTTGGCAAAGCATGGTATAGGACATAAAGTTTATCAACAAATGATTTGAATCTATTGATTCCTGAAATTTCCTTTACAGCATCACTTACAGATAATTCTAATCTGTGATTAGCACAATGCTAAACTATAATAGAAGGAAATTTTTCTGACAGCAATATTTTCACTCCACATTTACACCCTAACATTACATTACATCATTTTTTTAAATAATGTTCTGTCATTCCATTGTAGTTAAGACATTGTAGTAAGGAATCAAATACACTTTTTTCCGTAATGTTTTCATGTTCGATCAAGTCCAAAAATAAATTCATCAGTGAATTAATTCCAACACCTTCGATACAGCATCAAATATACACTATGAGAGTGGTTTTATTGCTAATTACTATTGTTGATTCATCAATTATCAATAAAATTATATTTTTTGGATTGAACAATTTCTTTAAACACATTTTTTCTAATTTCATCAGTTACATTATTCACAATATTAATACATGCGTTTGTTCATTGAAGAATACGACCCAATTCATTTCTGTACAGTTCTTGCAGACCAATTTCACTTTGAAAATTATGGAATGATTGGTTTTCCTTTGCTACTTTATATGCAGTTCGAAAAATATTTGCGGTTATTTCTTTTTCACAAGATAATGATTTTAAATAAACCTTTTCATGAGTCTTTATTTCGGCTTCAGAAACAATTTTAATGCTGCTTTGTGTGCAGCAGATTCTCTGTGATCGAACATTTCTTTTCGAAGTGAGATCATCTGTAGCTTCTTATCTTTGCCAGAATATGTAATCTCATTGTTGGCTCATCTTTGGAAATTTTCATTGCCATGTTTGTTTGTTTCAATTCTAAGAGTTGTAACTTTTCTGCAAAGCGTATAGCCAAGTTTCTTTTAGCAGATATTCATTTTTCGAACCAAAATCATCTTTTTGATCTAATGCCCAGCAATTCAGCCAGTCATTTTCAGTTTGGCCTTGCTCCTCAAGATTAGCTTGAGGTGATTCGAAAACATCAACTGGCACCTTTATTTCCATATTTTTTGAAGTCGTGTATGTTATTATTCTGGGCTTTTTATTAATGGGACCAGTGGTTGAGAAGTTATTGGAAATCTTTTTCATTTTCAAACTTGAGATCAGACTTTTTCACTAAAAAGTATAAAAAATGATAAAAGGCTATTAAAATAATGACGTTAAATGTATGTCGATTCAATGAAGATATTTTTTAGATAGATAAGTCTCTTACCCAAAATCTTTCGCATGTTGTCAATCACACGTCCATACAGCCACAAATAGATGCAAAAGACGTGCACATCCAAGTAGTATAGTAGCCACTTCTGACCAAATCAAGATCAAGATAAGATAAGGAATCGTGATGTGATTGGTTGTTCATTCGATGGCGTCATGTGTGTGATGTCATTAGTTTCTAATGTTTTCGATTTCCCCGGGGGCATATGTGTCAGTGACGTCAGTTCTTGTGTTTTGGTTCGCGTATGGAATTATGGCTGATGGTAGAGATAAGGAATCGAGTCGTGATTGGTGGGATACTTTCAACCAGATCAAGATAAGATAAGGAATTGTGACTTGAATGTTTGTTGCTGTTATCAGATGAAGATAAGTGATGTCATTTGTTAGTTGTAAATAAGTGACATTATTGTTTTGAATGGAAAGGAAGATATATCAGTGGATAAGGAATCGTGTCGTGATTGGTGTGACACTTTTAACCAGATCCAGATCAAGATTAAGATAAGATAAGGAATCGTGACGTGGATGTGTGTTATTATAGAGTTTGGAATGTTTGGAATTTCGCTGGGGCACTGGTCTGTCAGGGACCTCACATAGTGTGTTTGGTTCGCTTTATGTGTGTAATTAGAGATAAGAATCGTGACGTTATGTGTTTGGAAATTTCTGGGGAACATATGTCTCTCTGTGATATCACATGGTGTTTTGGTTTGCCATTCGAATTCTGTGCTATGTTTTTGAGATAAGATATCTTGGAATTTTCCCAGGATGACAAACATCCATCAGTGTCATCATGTTTTGTCTTTGTTTGCCTAAAGATGGGTGCACTCATTTTCCAATACATTTTGGGATATTTCTTTGCTGTTAAAGGGTGGGAATTCTTAGAGTAGAGTAGAGTAGTGGCGGCAGTGTTTCGAGATTTTCTGAATAATTTAATTATATGCTAATGTCACTGAAACATACACTTCGTTTTTCTTCTATAGATGGCTGTACTAATTTTCCAATACATTTTGGGGTATTTCTTTACTGTTAAAGGGTGGAAATACTTACAAAGAGTAGAGTCTAGTGGCGGCAGTGTTTCGAGCTTTTCGGAATAATTTAATTATATGCTGGTGTCCATACAGTATTTAAACAATAAATTAAAATAAACGGACAGATAAATGATTACAAAGCCTTTTGTATGTATTCTAGAAATTCTAATGATAATTTAAATTACTTACACGCACGGTATTTTAAAAAAATAAATTAAAAATAAACGAGACTTAAATGATTGCAACAATGTTTTTGTATGTAGTCTAGAAATTCAAACGCTAATTTAAATTTACTTACAGTCTTTCCAGAATGACACTTATTAATGCAAATATATATTCAAAAATAGTTGAATTTTTGTCCACAGCAGAACACACACACAAAAAAACGCAATCTTGAAAGAACGAAATATATATAATAACCTGAAAAGCTATTTGATTTTTGTTCCTTAGATTTTCTGTTTGTTTGGTACACTGTTAATTCCATTGCATTGGATCATACTATACTTTTATTCCTAAGATGGTGAGTGTAACCTGAAACTGTCTTTTGCTGACTAATATATCTGCCAGCGATCAGTAATTGTTGTGTATACTTGAGAACTTTTCTCACTGGGGGGATTGGAATTCTCCTGGTCTTACTTCAGGATTTGATAATACCCACACAACAATCCTGATCATCAGCTTTTTCATGATTCATATTCTCCCTTTGATGTTTTGTGCGGTATTATCTGTTCGGGGAAGAACGACAGTTTTTCTAGTATGAAATGCTTATGACACATATCCTAAAATCATTCATTCCTGATTAAGGATTTTATACACTTATTACTTTAAAGTAGATGACTTGTTTTTTGTTTACATTTTGTGTAGCAAGGAAACTGGAAATTATTTCAAATGAATATTAGCTCCGTAATATATATACTTTGTTAAGTTCTATGTTACTTTTATTTGACTGCAATATTATTAACAAAATGTATTTACTGAATCTAACATACAGAAATTTAATAAAGTGAAAAAGACAGTATTTTCCTTTTTCTTATTCTTCTAATTTCACATTTGCGCTGATTTTCACAGTGTATGATTTCTCACTGGTGCTTACATATAATTCACGTGATTTTTCATCATGTGACATTTCAAAACAAGTTGAACTATAGTTTTTACAAGTTCAATTACGTAAAACTCATTTCCGTTAGTACCAATTGACGAGATTGTTTCGAGATTTTCTGAATAATTTAATTATATGCTAATGTTACTGAAACATACACTTCGTTTTTCTTCTATAGATGGCTGTACTAATTTTCCAATACATTTTGGGGTATTTCTTTACTGTTAAAGGGTAGAAATACTTACAAAGAGTAGAGTCCAAATTCTAACAAATCGTGTTAGAATTTGGTTATTTTACTGAGGCATTAGATATTTTAAACCAACACTTACTAAAACTCTTAAAAAGATTGCTGTAAAAAATGTCTCGTAGTGTGCATATAAAATTAAGTGAATCAACATGCATATATTAAATAATACTCGTCACTGGAAGAGAAAATAAAAAAAATAAAATATTAGCAAACTTAATAGCCAGACCCGTTCTGCATTTAAATGATACCAAATTATGAAAACAATATTTACATGAATTTCAAACTTTGAAAAAAGCTGAGGAATTTCTTGTGTGCTGTGATCATAAATATTTATTTGACAGTAAACAATTTTTTCTTTCTTTCTTTCTGAGCTAATTTTCATTTGAAATAAGAATAAAAAAATATTTATTTGTATTGGAAAGAATATCTAATATAATAATTGTGTTAAAATATATGTATATATAAATATCCCTACTAGGAATTAAATGTTGGGCTGTGAGGACAACATTCAATTGGGACTAACGGAAATGCGTTTTACATAATTAAACTATGTAAAAACTATACTTCAACTTGTTTTGAAATATCACATGAATTATACGTAAGCACCAGTGGGAAATCACACACTATGAACATGAGCGTAAATGTGAAATCAGACGAATAAGAAAAAAATACTGTCTTTTTCACTTTATTAAATTTCTGTATGTTAGATTCAGTAAATACAATTTGTTCATAATATTACAGTCAAATAAAAGTAACATAGAACTTAACAAAGTATATATATTACGGAGCTAATATTCATTTGAAATAATTTCCAATTTCCTAGCTACACAAAATGTAAACAAACAAACAAGTCATCTACTTAAAATAATAAGTGTATTAAATCCTTAATCAGGAATGAATAATTTTAGGATGGATGTCATAAGAAGTTTACACTAGAGAAACAGTCGTACTTCCCCGAACAGATAATACTGCGCAAAATATCATAGGGAGAATATGAGTCAGGAAAAAGGTGATGATCAGGATTGTTGTGTGGGAAGTATTATCAAACCCTCAAGTGAGACCAGGAGAATTCCAAACCCCCAGTCAGAAAACTTCACAAGTAGACACAACAATTACCGATCGCTGGTGGATATATTAGTCAGCAAAAGGCAGTTTGAGATTACAATCACCACCTTGGGAATAAAATTATAGTATGACCCAATGCGATGGAATTAACAGTGTACCAAATGGATAGAAAATCTTAGGAACAAAAGTCAAATAGCTTTTCACGTTATATGTGTGTGTGTGTGTGTGTGTGTGTGTGTGTGTGTGTGTGTGTGTGTGTGTGTGTGTGTGTGTGTGTGTGTGTGTGTGTGTGTGTGTGTGTGTGTGTGTGTGTGTGTGTGTGTGTGTGTGTGTGTGTGTGTGTGTGTGTGTGTGTGTGTGTGTGTGTGTGTGTGTGTGTGTGTGTGTGTGTGTGTGTGTGTGTGTGTGTGTGTGTGTGTGTGTGTGTGTGTGTTCTACTGTGGCTAAAAATTCAACTATTTTGGAATATCCAGTTGCATTAAAATAGTCATTCTGGAAAGACTGTAAGTAATTTAATTTATCATTAGAATTTCGAGAATATATACAAAGCGCCTTGCAATCCATACAGTTGTCCGTCTATTTTAATTTATTTTTTAACTGCTGTAGGGACACCAACTTATAATTAAATTATTCAGAAAAGCTCGAAACTCTGCCGCCACTGAACTCTACACTACTTTAAGAATTCCTACCCTCAAACAGGAGAGAAATACCCCAAAATGTATTGGAAAATTAGTACAGCCATCTATAGAAGATTAAAAAAGTGTATGTTTGAGTGACATTAGCATATAATTAAATCATTCAGTGATGCTCGAAAAACACTGCCGCCACTAGACTCTACACTGAGAGTTCCAACCCTTTAATAGGAAAGAAATATCCCAAAATGTATTGGAAAATTAGTACAGCCATCTATAGACAACCAAAGACAACACATGACAACAATGATGGATGTGTGTCACCCTGGTAAATTTCCAAGATATCCTATATCAAAAACATCCCCCACAATTCCATATGCAAACCAAAACACCACAGACAGACATATGTTCCCCAGAAATTTCCAAACACATAATGTCATCACGACTCTTATCTCTAAATATCACTCACAATGCTTTAAGCGAACCAAACACGCCACTTGATGTCAATGACAGACGAGTGCCCCAGCGAAATTCCAAACATTCCAAACTCTATAATAACACATATCCATGTCACGATTCCTTATCTTATCTTGATCTTGATCTGGTTAAAATTGTCCTACCAATCACAACATGATTACTTATCCACTAACATATCTTCCTTTCCATTTAAAACAATAATGCCACTTATTTACATCTAACAAATTGGGTTACTTATTTACAACTAACAAATGACGTCACTTATCTTCATCTGATAACAACAACAAATATTCTATTCTCGATTACTTATTTTGTTTTTATCTTGAACTGGTTGAAAGTGTCTCACCAATCACGACACGATTTCTTATCTCTACCATCATGCATGCGCGAACCAAAACACAAGAACTGAGGTCACTCACGCATATGCCCCCAGGGAAATTCCAAACATTACAAACTGATGATGTTACACACCATGACATCATCAAATGAACAACCAATCACGTAACGATTCCTTATCTTATCTTGATCTTCATTTGGTCAGAAGTGGCTACCATACTATTCATGCATCTAAAATTTCACGTCGATACGGATGGAGTTACTCTGCAATTTGATAACTTTCTTAATTTCAGTAACAGAAATACTCATTCCTCTTTCTCCCACAATGAAGATTTCCCTTCTAATAGTCTTTCTTTTGAGTCTATCCACAGGATTAACCAATATATTTCCATCTATATGAATGACTTTATTTACAGAAACATATTAAAGAGCTTCTCATTGATAAAAAACAGTGTTTTGAATTATCTCGAAAATTAAATATATAAAATATCATTAATTTCTGAGAAAACAAGGATACCACAAAATTCTACTGCTGTGGTTATCGGAATGTTAAACTTTGCCATTGTTACAATGACTAACTGGAATTTTAAAGACTTCACTTCTGGTATTGCTTTGCTTACACATGAAGCAAATATAACAGAAAGGTTTATACCGTGAAGGACTATATTTCGACTCTGAAACTTTCAACGTGGAGAAATAAACCTCTGATCTCCTCTCTCTCTCTCTCCCCCCCCTCTCTCTCTCTCTCTCTCTCTGATTCTGGGAAAGGTATCTTCCCTCTTAGTGGAGGATGGTTCTACTCTTCTCCCATTCTGCCAAACTTAAACTTCAATGAGTTGTATTTTCATGTATGAATGTGTATGACATTAATATAGAACATCACAAACATCCAAATACAAAGCGAGATTCACACCTTTCACGTCATTTTGACTGGACAAGAGATATGCTAACACTCGTCCAACCAGGCCTGCCACAAAGCTATAATATATTAGTATTATGAATGGGCTAACGGACGATAATACAGCCATGAACTGTGACCAGCTTTTAAGGTATTATACGGTGGTCTTGCATCTTCAGACTACCCATAACTAACGGGTTGCGGATTATTTGTTCATTCCGATATTATTAACATCTAGATTGCGCACTCTCTGGTTCATTTCTGTGGGAAATATTTTTCACCATCAATTTCGAAAGGCAGTGAAGAAATTGGGTCATTTGCTACTGAAAGGAGCTTGTAATGTTATTCTTCTGCATAGGATAAGTAGGTGCATTCTACCTACTTAAAATAATACCCATTATCTACTAAGAGGGATTCAGTACTGCTATGCTATTTGACTTACAAAACAAACTGTTATTTAATTATAAATAAATCTATATAGTAAGCATGCACTTTCTTTTATGCTTATATGGTTTCAAAGGTTCTTTTATGTGGATGAGCTCTGGGGAGATAATAGCCCATGTTGTAGACACCAAACTGTCCTTTGATATAAAAAAGTTATGAGGCCCATATGTAGAAGCACAAAATTGAACTGCATTTTCGTGAGCAATGAAACAGAAATTGTCTTTTAGAGTTTTAGAAATACCATCTTGATACGTTTTTGCCGCAAGTGAAGGATTTTGCAGAAGTCCTTTTCGTACATCTTTAAGAACGCCAACTGTAGATGTCTGCAAATATAGATAAGTATTATTGTTATGTATTAAATTTTATATTTAAAATATTTCATTTTCGGAATTTTAGTAAAATTTATATTGGTATTTAATTTATGAATTGATATTCACGTAGGAAGTCCTATATCGTATATTCTTAATTGTACATCGTCACATGTTCCCCCAGGGAAATTCCAAACCCGAACCAATACACGTCTTTATGTATTTGTTCGCATATGAAATTGTGGGTGATAATAGAGATAAAGATTCGTGTAGTGATTGATGGGACACTATGAACCAAAGAGTGTTAGGGTAAATGAGGAAAACAACGACAGTGTAATGGGTGTGTGTTGTTATCAGCTGTAGATAAGGGACATAATTTGTTAGTTGTAATCAGCTGTAGATAAGGGACATAATTTGTTAGTTGTAAATAAGTGACCTGATTCATCCCAACTGGAAAAGGAAGTTACAGTAGTGGAAGACGATTCGTGCCATGATTGGTGGGACACTTTAAACCAAAGAAGGTTAGGGTAAATGGGGAGCGATGTCAGTGCCATGTGTGTGTGTGTGTGTGTGTGTGTGTGTGTGTGTGTGTGTGTGTGTGTGTGTGTGTGTGTGTGTGTGTGTGTGTGTGTGTGTGTGTGTGTGTGTGTGTGTGTGTGTTGTTATGAGATGTAGATAAGTGTGACTGGTCTGTGTATGGAATTGTAGGTGATGATTAGAGAAAAAATAGAGTATGGAATGTTTGGAATGTTTTCGCTGGGGGCCCCATCTGTCATTGACATTAATTTGGATTTTCGGTTGTCTATAGTTGGCAGTACGAATTTTCCGATATAGGTTTGTGATATTCCATTCCTGATATTGAGTATGGTAGTTTCTAGTTTAGAGTCAAGCGATGTTGGCAGCATTTAGACATTTTCTGAATAATTAATTATAGGCTATCATTGCTGTCCACCCAAACACATCGAAACAGACACAATTTTTTCTTTCATGTTCATATTTCTAAAATAATTAAATACTGAATATCACTGGTGTCCCCTGGCCCCCCCTTCAAGCACACACACTTTTTTCTCCTTATACATCCGAATATTTTGATTTGCCTAAAATTTTAAGATCTTAAAGTTCATTACTTTTTTCTAATTAATGTTATCTTTATTACAAATTTCTTTATCTATTGGAATTTGTAGTTTAGTGTCAACAGATGACGTCAGCTTTCAGAGATAAAAAGGAATTTTTTAACTGAAAACCGAAATGATATTTTCTAAAAAGGTAAACGGAGATTTAAATGGATTACAAGAACTTTTGTATGTAGTCTAGAAAAATTCTAATGGTAATTTAGATTAACTTTATTCATAAAATGTGTTCTTGTTTGAATTAAAAATTAAATGGTATTTTTTAAAAATACAAACAGAGATTTTAATGGTTTACTAGAACTTTTGCATGTACTCTAGAAACATTCTGGTGATAATTTAGATTTACTTACTTTCTCTCTAGAACGGCTCCTCTGAATTCAAATATTTTAATTCATTATTCCAAAATAACTAAATTATAACGATATATTCACAGCACAACACATACAAAAACAGGGACTGAAAGAAAGAAATTGCTGAAAATAACCTGAAAATGTAGTTGACTCTTGTTCCTTTCGGTATCTGTCCGTTTGTTAATTTCATTCGCACGGTGGCTCATGGATATGTTTTTAGCATGGTTTCTGGCCAAAGTGACATCATAGAGTTTAATTCGAAACGTGTTTTTGTCGTGAAAATACTTTAATAAATTTAGTTTAATCCTTTATCCAAGTGTGTGCAAACATAGTTTGCGCCTGAAATTATCTTCAGGACTGGGGTACAGTGGTACAACACCTGGCAACTCCTTGCAAAGGTGGAGCAAGCTACCAAAACTCCTATCTCAGTATCTCCCATAATGCAAAACACATCTCCTTGCAGATATGCAAATATTATGCATTAAGGGAAGGACCACTACCCAGACTAGTTTCGACCTTTATTGAGATCTCTTCAGTGGTAGCCAGGCTCAAGTGGAGATACCAGACAGAATTATTAGCAAGGTAATCTCCTCCTATAAGAGCTGGAAACGGTGTGCCACCTTTTTATTAAATTACTCTGGATTTAGAGAAAGATGTTGAAATTTTATTTTTCACTTGGTCAGACTATAATGAATTTAGTTTAATCCTTTATCCAAATGTGTGCGAACAAAGTTTGCACCTGAAAGTATCTTCAGGACTGGTGTAAAGTGGTACAACACCGAGGAACTCACTCCTATCTTAGTATCTCTCCTTTGCTTCCACCTTTGCAAGGAGTTGCCCGGTGTTGTACCACTTTACACCAGTCCTGAAGATAAGTAACGCTGTGGAGGTTGAAATAATTCCAAATTTCTGCAGAGGTTAGTGATGGGAAGAAGCATGAAGGTGTGTGTGTGTGTGTGTGTGTGTGTGTGTGTGTGTGTGTGTGTGTGTGTGTGTGTGTGTGTGTGTGTGTGTGTGTGTGTGTGTGTGTGTGTGTGTGTGTGTGTGTGTGTGTGTGTGTGTGTGTGAGTTTTCTAAAAATAGAGATTTTGATGTTATCAATGCATCTTCCAAAAAGGAAAGACAGTTGTTGGATTCCAGTTCGTAGGTGAAACTGATATTCTCATGAAACTTGATGAGCTGGCATAGAAAAATATTGAGGTTAGTTAAACCATGTTCCCAAATGATAACTACATTATCTATATTATGGTACCAGATTTTGAGTTTCAGTGTAGAGGAATTAATCGCCTTTTCTTCTAAGTTTCTAAGGAATATATCAGAAAGAATCAGAGGGAGCGGCCTGCCCATAACCAACCCTGAGTTCTATTTGTAAATCTTATATTCGAATTTGAATAATCCTGAATTTACACAGTGAGAGAGTAAAGAAAAAAGGTTCTTGGATAGTTGTACGCACACATTGCCATTGTCCAATACTGCCGCTCTCGTGACAACTCTCGCATGTATTCAACTTTAATTGGAATTTCAGCAAGCATTCCTGTTTTAAACAGTACTTCGGTCTTTTATATTAGTTCTGTTGAATTAATTTTATTGTTACTGTTATTTTACATAATTCTTTGTCTTTGATACCTTGAGAAGTTGAATTTTGTTCAAAGAAACTAGTAGTATCGCAGCATTAAAATCTATATTTTAATGAAGAATGGAATGACTAGAACCGAGATTTAATTAAAAATTGTTTTAGTATAAAAACACTTCGAGTTTCGGCCTGCAACAGCCTTCATCAGGTGACATTATAAAAGAAAGAAAAAAGAAAAACACCAAACACTGAAGGTTAAAAGGCCATGAACATCATAGAGATTCACTATACATAATTAACATGAAAACGTTGTACATGTATTTAAAGGTCTGTTCTTTCGTTTGTTGCACTGTTAGGAGAATGCGTGTTTGCAGCATCACGTGAACGCCAGTACATGTTTACAGCCGAATAATTATCTGGGAGGTTGTAGCTCAAGTTATTATTTAGATGAACAGGATTGAAGATGATTTCTCTAGATTCCATGATTTTTCTCTCTAGTTCATAATTGCAATGGAAGATGTTAGTAGATTTTTCCCTGCAGACTTATTGACTTTGGTTTTCATCATTAGGATTAGCCGAGAAAAGGATATGACTTGATAATGCACGGACTCGCTGTCTCTTGTAAGTAATGTCCCTCATGTGTTCTTCCATATACAATTCGACAGATTTGTCTGTATGTCCAAAATAAGGAATATCACAATCACATAATTTTTTATATACACCAGGGTATATAAGTTGATGATGACAAGATTTTGGGTGGCTTATTAAGAAACAGATCTTTGGAAGTGAAGTGAACAAGGTTCTGATATTGTATTTGCTAATTTATATGAAACTGTACTTATGTAAGGAATAGATATATTGCCTTTGAATCTATTCGTTTCTTCTGACTGATATCTAGGAGGATTAAGAAGGAATGTTTCTTCTTAATCCTCCTAGCTGTCTTTTTCTTCTTAATCCTCCTCTAACTTCGAAAGTGTTCAGATGGTTTATTTCTGTAAGAAGTTCATTTGGGTCATCCAGACGAGAACGGGCTCTATGTCCCAAGGTGGAAATTATTCCAAGATTATGAGGAGGAAAGTGATGGGACTGACTATGCAGATATCTGTTGGTATGTGTGGGCTTTCTATATATCGAAATTTTTAGTTTACCAGAAGAGCGAGTCAGTTTGACATCAAGAAAAGCAAGGAATTTTTCGTTTCAAGCTCGGCAGTAAACTCAGTACTTTGATGTCGGCTATTGAGATGTGCTAGGAAAACCATAAGGGATTCATTTCCATGGCTCCAAATAATGAAGACATCATATGCATAGCGCTTACAAACTTTAGGTGTTAAAATAAAGGAAGAGATAGCCTTGGTTTCAAAATCCTCTAAGTAAATATTTGCGAGTACAGGGTTAAAGGATTACTCATAGCAAGTTCATGATTTTGTTTGTATATATTATCTTGAAATTTGAAGTAACCAGTCCTGATGCAATGTGTAAGCAAGGCTATCATAATTTTTTGGATAACTTTTCCTTGAGTAATGTTAGGACTTCATCTGGTGGGACATTAGTGAACTAAGAAGTTATGTCCAAACTAGCCATGATGTCATCTTCATTAACTGTAATATCTTTGATGTATGTAACAAATTCTATAGTGTTCTTGATAAAGGATGGTGACTTGCCTGAAAAACGTTTTAGGTATTTGGCAAGATATTTTGAAAGATTGTACGCCGGAGAATTGATACCTTCTACAATTGGGCGTAATGGGTATATTCTCTTTATGGATTTTAGGAACACCATATATGCGAGGAATTAACGGATGGAGAGAGCGTACAGATAAGGGAACGTTTCGGGATAATTCAGTTGTTGTTTTTATTAAGTTGTTTGTACGATTTTGAAGTTCACGAGATGGATTTCTCTCGAGTATTGAGTAGGTATCATTATGTAGTAATTCAAACATTTTATGCTGGTAATCTTCAGAGTTGAGGATGACTGTTGCATTGCCTTTATCCGCAGGAAGGATAATTATATCTCTGTTGTTTTTTTTTAACTTTTAATAGCTTTGCGTTCTGTTCAAATAATGTTATCTGCAAGTGGGTTTGCGTTATTGATAATAAAGATTGATTCAATAGGTGGAAGTTTTGAATCTTGTGGAGGGATAAAATAAGTAGGTAGTGTTTTCTATTTTTGTAAGTAGTGTCTCCTTTGGTATTAATTTTGGGGTAGGAATAAAGTTTTGATCTTTACTAAGGATGCTTTTTTCTACATCTGAAAGTGTATAAGAAGATTTGTTGATAACGACTTTGTCAATATTGATGTATGGTTTTGAGAACTTCCTATTATTTTGTATTCTTTTTAATGTTTGAAATTTACTTATAAGATTTACTTTGTTATTATATTGAATTGTGGCTGCTTGAGATTCATAGTATGTATTAAAGGTATACCAACTTTCATTATCTAGAGATTCTTCCAGTTTCTCCAGTATAGTTCGTTTTTTATTGAAAAGAAAAGCGAAAGTTCGTTTATTATCCGAGATTTTTTTCAGACAGTAGGTCTAATTTAGCTTTATGATAGATTCTCCTCGCACGTTCAGTTGTTATGCTTTCTTTAAGGCAAAAAGAACCATCAAAAAGAATACAAATTAATAGAAAATAATAATAAGAAATAAAAATGAAAGCGTTAATTCTACTACAGTAACAATTTCCTATGATCAGACAATGAATAAACCTTCCCAAATGAGTGTCAATATGTAGAAAAAAAAAAAATATATATATATATATATACTAGGGGGCTCTTCCCCCCTGGCACCTATGGTGCCCCGCCCAACCAAGTTCTGGCCTTACCAGCCTGGAACTCGGGGGGCCTTCAAACCGGTCTTAAAAGTCAACCAACTTAAAGGAGACAAAAAGCATGAAATAAAAACGTTTAAAATTTCGGTTTATCTTTTAATATATAGATTAGATATATATTAGATTAATGCTGAAAATGAAAAAAAAAACACAAACTTTAAAGTGAAATAGAGAAAAACAACCAATCAGATTGAAAAAAAAAATAGAACTAGATAGGGTAAACAGACCCGCCTACTCCCTATACGGTAACAAATAGGCGTTAGCTGATTTTTTTTTTTTTTTTTTTTCAAAAGTCTGCATTGAGAGATGCAAATATTCGGTTTGCCAGAATGAGGATATGAGTCATCAAAAGACACGTTAAGTTTAAAGCTCACCTTAACATATCACTCTAACATACAGTTTTAAATGTTTTGAAATTTGAAACGTAGAAATTAACACAGTATACTACAGAACTGATATTCATTTGAAACAATAAGAAATAACTATTTATTTGTGCTTTCAAAAGAATTTTCTAATAAGAAATCGCTAACGGAGAGTTCCAAACCCAAACAGAGGAAGTCACTGTTACTCACAAGAAATACGAATTTCCAATTTAACTGTATGATGTCACTTTGGAGAGAAACTGTGGGAAAAATATAGCCATGATTCACAGTGCGAATGAAATTAACGAAATGACAGAAACCTAAAGGAACAAGAGTCAACTACTACATTTTCAGGGTATTTACAGCAATTTCAGTCTTTCAGTCCCTGTTTTTGCATGTGTTGTGCTGTGAATATATGGTTATGATTCAAGTATTTTTGAAATATCTATTTGCATTCAGAGAGCCATTCTGGAGAGAAAGTAAGTTAATCTAAATTATCATTAGAAAATTTCTAGACTACATACAAAAGTTCCTGTATTCCATTAAAATCTCCGTTTATTTTTTAAAAATATGCCATTTGGTTTTTCATTCAAAAAAGAACTCATTTTTGTCTCTAAAGTTAATCTAAATTATCATAAGGATATTTCTAAACAACATACAAAAGTTTTTGTGATCCATTTAAACCTCTATTTACATTTTACAAAAATGCCATTTGGTTTTTCATTAAAAAAAAAAACATTTTTATTTCTAAAGACTGATGGCATCTCTTGACTCTAAACTAAAAATTCAAATAGCCAAAAACTTTTGTAATAAAGGAAACATTAATTACAAAAATGTAATGAACTTCTTGAAATTTTAGACAAATCAAAATATTCGGATGAATTATGTACATGAAGAAAAAGTGTGTGCGCTTGAGGGGGTAAGGGGGACACAAGTGATAGCCAGTAATTAATTATTTTAGAAATGTGAATATGAAAGAAAAAAATTTGTGTGTGTGTGTGTGTGTGTGTGTGTGTGTGTGTGTGTGTGTGTGTGTGTGTGTGTGTGTGTGTGTGTGTGTGTGTGTGTGTGTGTGTGTGTGTGTGTGTGTGTGTGTGTGTGTGTGTGTGTGTGTGTGTGTGTGTGTGTGTGTGTGTGCGCGCGCGCGCGCGTGCGTATGCGTCAGTGCGTTTTTCAGGGGACAGCACTGATATCCTGTAATTAATTATTTAGAAAATGTCTAAATGCGGCAGCCATCTCTTGACTCTAAACTAAAAATTCCCATATTCAATAACAGGAATGAAACAACACAAACCAATATTGGAAAATTGGTACTGCCAACTATAGACAACCGAAAAGACAACGTAAATGAGAGATTGGAGTTCCAGCAAAATTCCAAACATTCCATACTGTATCTTATCTCTAACCATCACCTACAATTCCATACACAGACCATTCAATTATCTACGTCTCATTACAATACACAACACACACACATGAAACTGACTTTGGTTCTCCCATTTACGCTACCCCGATTTGGTTTAAAGTGTCCCACTAATCATGGAACGAATCCTGATCAACTACTGGAACTTCCTTTTCCACTTGAAATCCATGACGTCACTTATTTACAACTATAAAATTATGTCACTTATCTACAGCTGATAACAACACACACCCATGACACTGATGTCGCTTTCCCAATTTACCCTATCCCAATTTGGTTCATAGTGTCCCACCAATCACGACACGAATCATTTTCTCTAATATCACCCACAATTCTTTATGCGAACCAAAACACAAGACGTGACGTCAATGACACTTGTGACCCTAAGGAAATTCCAAACATCCTCATCTCATTACGTTACACACAGCATCACACACAATGATGTCAATGATCTTAACACCCAATGAAGTCACGATTTCTTATCTTATCTTATCTTGATCTTAATATGGTTCATAATGCCTACAATTCTACTATTTTACTTTCTTCATTAGTTGTCTCATGAACAATGTTTCATATTATTATAAATTACATTATTATTGTAAAGGGTGGCCATAAAATAACTTTCCCTCTATGTAGGCATATGTAGCGAAAACGAATAAATGGAAGACCAAATTTTATATTGAGACTTTTGAAGACATGGGCAGATGATTTCTGCAAAAAAAAAAGATATAGTACCAGAAGTCGCCGTTAGAGGAAAATTTGCGCTGGCAGAGCCTGAAACAAGCGCATAATTACATTAAAGGCAGATGAAATGGAATAATAGCATTTCAATGGTGTAAGGGACATCCACATCACTCAATTCAGCTTGATATATGCGCGTTACTATGGCAATAAGAATAACAAAAATTAAACTAAAAGAACAACATGCGAGACACACAGAAATTGATGTAGTGATTGAAATCACACGAAATAATGCTTTATTCATCAGAATCAGGGTACCCTGATCCACATTCAGGATTTTCAATGTGCTGACCTATCTTGTTTACAACAAGTTGCATCTTGCGTGCGACATGCTCTACAGCTCAGTATAAGAGCAGCCGGATTCGATGTTCATAACAGCCCGTTTTAAGTTATCTTTCAAGACATGCACTTTGGGAACGCCACGAACATACACAACGGATTTTAAATACGCCACAGCCAAAAGCCAAATGGAGTGATGTCCAGGTTGAGTTAGCCATGCTGTTGGCTAACTCAACCTGGACCATTAGCCCTGCATAAAAATTATGGAGTCCAAACATTGTCTTTGCTGCCATGCAAAAATGACAAACGTTTCCAGCATTCTTCGATAAATCTCCAGTAATGGAGCAAGTTACAGGACCTGTAGGGGTAATACGCTCAAAGAAGTATGATCTATTATGAAATCGGCTGTGAAGCCACACCACATGGTTACTTTTGGAGAATGCAATGACACTTGTTGGATCTCTTCGGGATGTTCAGATGCCCAAATTCTGCAGTTGTGAGTGTTGACCGACCCATTCTGATAAACGTGAGGCTCAGCACTCCAAAATATTCTCCAAAGCCAGTCATTGTCGACCTCCATTAAGGCAAGAAACGTTAGCGCGAGGTCATGGGCTTATCATAATCTGTGGTAGTAAGTGCTTGAACACGACTGAACTTATACGTATAGAAGTGAAGCATTTTCCATAAGGTTTTCCAGACTGTAGCATAAGTCATATCACGTATGCGAGCTATGGCACGAGCG
Source organism: Typopeltis vanoorti (assembly GCF_054136105.1). NCBI lineage: Eukaryota > Metazoa > Arthropoda > Arachnida > Uropygi > Thelyphonidae > Typopeltis > Typopeltis vanoorti. Next base: position 28,635,660 of record NC_143551.1, read on the forward strand.
CTTGGACCAGTACTGGTGCCTGTGTCGTCGAGCACCGCCGTAGCAACGTCTGTTACTGTCTCTTCTTGCACTGCTTTCCGTCCTCTGTCAGGTTTAACTCATACTGACGCAGTCTCTTCAAACTTCTTAATCATAGCTCTCAGTGCTACAGCTGACATAGGACCTGTACACAGGCAATGAAGCGTTCTAAATTCCCGAAGGGCCACTACGGCATTGCACTGTTTAAGGTAAAATAACTTAACAAGTAAAACATGCTGAGGCAAGGTAGGGCTCATATTCAGCACAATTCGTCAGTCATTCGAATAACTGCCTGAATGTTCGCAATCCATTTTTAAGTGGAATTGGTGGCGCTGCTGTCACGTTGGCACAGTAAAATTTGCATAATCCATTTTACCTGCGTTTACTGCAAATATTTGACTCCTTTCAGCGACTTTTGGTACTAAATCCTTTTTTCGCAGAATTCATCTCCCCAAGCCTTCGAAAGTCTCAATATAAAATGTATTAGTTTGTGTATTAGTTTTAGCTACAGATACCTCCACAGAGAGAAAGTTATTTTATGGTCCCGCTGTATTTCTAACACTAATTCAATCGTTGATCGATCATATTTCTATGTAATCAACTAAGACTGACCATCCTGCTTGTTTCTCATTTTTCTCTTTCGGGGAACAGTTATCTGTGCAAGCAACAGATAGTTTGGGGTGGTCTGTGCCATATTCTGAATCTCTCAATACGCGCATATTCCTAACTATACAGCATCTCTGTCGTTTTATAATCACAATTCCGTTAATAGATGGTAGAGCTCTTGTATGCTGCTCTCTACGTACATTTTTCGAATGCTTTATGCTCGAAGTATGAATTCACAGAACATGATCACTGTTTTATCATTTTTATTTCCTATATCGCTACAATAATGTCGAATTATCTGGTCAGTAATCTTTTGTCTGATTGTGTTGTTTTAATAATTCAAGAAGAAAAAGCTCTTGGCTGTTAGTTGTATTCATCAATTCACTCAACTGCTCAAATTACTGGTATTTATATCTGTAAGCGTGTGTCCTTTGTTGGATAATATGTTCTTCTAATGACAATATTTATTCCAGAAATAATGAGCAACGTTTTAATAACCGAGCACTATATAACTCTCAGCTTTCTGTAGAGTTCTTTTGCTTCTTTCTTATCCGCATAGAGACACCACTTCGATCTACTCACTTTATCACGAATTTCCAACTGTGTCGTAATACAGTGAGCATAACTGAGTATAATCATCCATTTTTTCTGTTTATTTTTTCTGAAGAACTCCGAAATCTAAATTTCGATTATAAACTATTTTAAGATTTCCTGATATATTTCAATTAAACTCTGTGTCCTCCATGATCCAAACCTAAAAATCCGAGTTTTTAGACTACATACACGTAGTTTTTATTAAATGTCGCTGGTTAGTTGAATTTTCGATCAACCAATACAGGGCAGAATTAATCACATGCATATTCCTTATAGATCGTGCAAAAATATCTGAAAAAACCTGCATATGGCGAGAGGTTAGTGTATAATAAGGTTGTTCCCGATTTTTCAACAAAAAGTATACTGCTTTTTATTGGTAATACATTTTGAAACACAAAGCGCTATTTCTTTATTAATTATCTGAAGAGGTAATTAAGAGCATACCATGATTTCTGCTGCTGAAGCAGACTTGGCTCGTGGTCCACATTCTATTTCCTTCTTCTGCAATGCTCTGGAGAGCTGCTCAGTTGTCTCAATCAATTTTACTTTTTGTAAGATTGTCAGGTGGGACAGAATACAGCCATTATAGGAGGCCACCATGATCAAGACAAAAAACAGCCAAAACAAAGCAAAAATCTGGAAACTTCTGGAATTAAAGAAGGATCTGATCCCTAAATAGACGAAAAAACATATATGAATTCCTATTAATTTCTGTATGAATAGGAATATTATATTTATTAAATGCAAAGGGAGTTTATTTGTCAATCTATTTTTAATTTAGTATAACATCTCTTAAAATAATGATACTTACTGAAATTGTAAGCTAATCAATTCACAAAACACATTCACCTCTCAGATACAAAATCATTGAATTTCTGGAATCAAATGTAGTGAAAAAAAGTGTAATTAAGGTAAACAAGATTAACTTGATGGTGGAGTTCAATAATTTTTATTACTAGAAGGAATTCTGTTTTCTGTTGCGTCTCAATACAAAATGAAATGTTAAGTAATGTAGTACGTGTCAGAAGAAAGATTAATAGTACTTTTAAACAAAGGAAATGGTACAGTAACTAATAAGAACTAAAATCCTTACTGCTGTTCGTTTCTTTGTTTCAAATGAAGCATTATTTCACCGACAAACTGTTAGATCATATCACTGGGTAACGAAAACTTTTGGTTTCGCCACTATAGTTCATTATAATGTCTGAAAATCCCTAAAACATGTATACTCACATTTGACACTTAAATATACACTTAAATATGCTAGGCCCATTTCTGAATTATCAACATAATAGAGAAGAAAGATTAAGTTAATAACAATGTTTAGAAGGGTATATTATCACTCCCATTACCGAGAGTAAAACGGAAGAAAATGATTTAAACAGCTTACCTTTTGAAGTTATTGTACTGAATAACAACCAGACTACTTCTCTTAATGGAACTACGGAACTACTAGTTATCCTGTGCGACAATTTCAAGATCAAATATGATGCAAAACTAAATAACTGAAGTGACATTATGAATATTAGCCACACCTGAAAATGAAAAATGTTTGAAATTATGAAAGGATACGTTTGTATAGGAATCTGATATCAACTAAGAAAAATATATTTTTCACTATATACATTAATAAGATATATTTTCATTTCAATATTATAAGAAAAATATATTATGTTAATCAATATTCATTAAGATAAATTCTAAATGATGGAATTTATCTACTCTTTCTTCTATCTATTCTATTCGTAATCACTATGTGGCAGAGATAAGCATGGTTTCCATTCTGAAAACTCTTGCTTTTAACACTAGAGGAAAATTCTTTCGTACATCTAACTGTATGTCAGATATAATATATTGTATGTGTCAGTGTTTAGTACCACAAGATAGTAATTTGCTTGCTGTATATTCTCTCTGTTTCTCTGTCGCTCACATTCTGTACCTTGAAAGTCCCTTGATTCATTCGAAGCATCGAGCTCTAATACAAACGATTGAAGGGTAGAACCATCTACCTGCTGATCTTCAAAAATCAGTACAACTCTTCCTTCCTCCTTTTAAAATAAAATACAATAATGAACTTATTTATTATTTATAGAGATCAAAAACATATTTCGGCAAGAAATAATATGAATTTGAAATTTTTCTCTCTCTGTCTCTCTTTAACCGTATGAATGAATCTGCACTTTTTCGACAGATTATGCAATCTACTTAAATTAATTATGAAGATAATGTATAGTGCATTTTAAGCAATTCTGTTTATAATGCTGTTTTCAATTAATAGCAAGAACAGCATTTACTTAACTGAGAAAAGGCATTTATTTGTAGTACAAATGGCCTGCTGAAAAGAATTTCTTCACTGCTTCAGATGAATTCTCTTCCTTTGATTTCTAATCTCTCCCTCTCTCTCTCTGTATATTATGCTGATATTTTGCAGTCTGAATATAGTGAACCTTAGTTTTACTTGTAGTACATGATATCATAACACCCTTATAAGTATAGTAAACAAAATTATATTTTAGAAATAAAATACACAACTGTGGATTATATAAATGTCACTATTCTTACATAATATGGTAGCAAACAAGATCTTATTTCGGCAATTTCGTCGTTCTTAAAAAAAATGGCACTGATTAAAAAATTAAAACATCATATCGAATTCCCTTTTTCTTAATTTTGCCTTCACAAACTGAATAAATTCCTGAAAGCTTGGAGTGTTTCTACATTTCTAATAGCACACTTTATTATATTATTTCTGTCACTATGTTTCGGCTCATTACTTTATAATATTCTATGCATTGTTGACAGCATGAATCCAGGAAGTGTGTACAATCTCCGTGATATTCTTTAGCCCGTACAATTATTAGTCTAAACAGCAGTAATCAATGATAGCCCATTTCTAACCACACCACGCAACGCAATATATATTCAAAGAAGAATGTCAAGAAAAGGAGCCGGAAAATACTGATTATCGTATTATAACAATCATCTACTTTTTCGTTATTTTTTTATAGATATTTGGAATTTACTTGAGAAACAATATTCACATAACAACAAAGTGACTTACTAGCAATGAAAATGGCTTTAATATTGCCTTTGGGGAAAGTATCTCGTCAGGTCGTCTAGTCATAAAAACAAGCCTGCTATTGATCACTGGAACAATATCGGCACCTAAACTTCTCTCATAGTTCAGTGTTGACAAACCACCATTAAGATCTACCTCCTGAAAAATAAGAAGAATGGCATGCTATTTGCAGGAAATTTGGCTGTATATATCATGTTCATGTAAAATGATTTGTTTCGAAAAAAAAAAGCAATGCGTACATGATTATGCACCATACCAGCCAGGCCAATAAAACTTTTATTTTTTATACTTCCGAACTTCCCGTACGGTGATTTTTTAATCTTGTATCTATAAAAACAAAAATCTTATTAAAATAATATTATACAAAAATTAATCAGTGGTATTTTTCCTAATTTTACTGTTATGCATAGTTTAATAAATTTTGAAGGCATTTAAAGAAAATATATATCAGCTGATCCCTATTTACGAGCTAATTATTTATTCATCCTAACAATGATAGGTACTAGCTTGGGACAGACAAAAAAAATAAGATATAGCTTACCATTGTAATTCTTACTTAATGCTGTTTCCATATGCAATTAATAGACGACATCATTAGCATGCCCATCATCATCATCAAATGAAAATAACCTCATAGAAATTCTTCGTGTCGATAAAAATATTATTATATTCTACATGTAGCTAATTAGCTGATTTGGATTCTGGATTTGAATCCCGCCTAGACACGAAGAATGCCTTTGAGGCGATTTTCATTTGATGATCACTTTTAAAAATGTGACTTGTGTATGTGTTTGTGTGTGTACACTGGCTCGCACGCACACACACACACACACACACACACACACACACACACACACACACACAGGATAGGCTGTAAAGCTTACAAAGAATAAATGTCGTTTTGAGATGGGGTTAAGAACAAAGTACCGTAAGTTGTTATTCTTCTTAAATAACATAGGTTGTCTTCTTTTGTAAATAGAGGTGACCCTCGTATAAAGCGGATGTTAGGTTGTATAAGAATTGTCGCGTTATATAAATCCCCTTATGCAAGACTCAATTCACATAGAAAAAGTAGGGTAATGTTCCGAAATAGTATTTTTTTTAATTATATAAATAACAGTGACATATCCAACAAAAAAATTTTTATTTAATTTAGGTAACAAATACATAGTATAAAATTATAAAAATTACAAATTGTGCGTAAACTTCTTGGACATAATGCATAAATGTTTTAGGCAAAATACAATAAAGTGCATATCTTAACGTCATCACTGTCTTCAAAACGAACATTTCGAAGATGTTCTTTATTTTCAAGTTACAGGACCTCGTCATCACTTGAAATCTCTTGGACATCATTTGTATTATTTTCATTGCATACTTCGGTTTAATTATCAAGAAGTCAGTAATTAGAGTTTACTTACCGATATGCTGCAAATTTTTATTAAATTTATAACATGAAGCTAAACAAATATCCAATTGTCTCGGGAATTTTCCGGAGCGCTCCAGGGAGGAATCATTATCCGTAAAATAACTTCCTAACTTTCTTGCCAAATCCAATCCTTCTGCCATTTTCTTTAAATTGAATTCTTTAACGGATTTATCACAATCAGAATCTTTGGCAGACCTTTCTCCGCCATTTGTTTCAACGTCATTTATTAATTGTGCCAGTTTCTCCTCATTTAAATCTGTTTCTCCTGATTTAATTCACCAATTTCGTTTTCAACCCTATCGCAAAAGCCCTCTCCACCAAAAATTTGTTACACGTTTATTATATGAGTTAGCTCGACATCCACTGGAGGTACGAAATTTTGTTGAAGAATGGCTTCAGGCGATATTATTTTTCGGCAAGCATTCAGCGTAGAAGGTTGTAATTCTAAGGAATTACAATCCTGTACGCTGAATGTACAGAGAAATAATTTTCACACAATTCAATATTGAAAACTCTTTCCACGATTGAGCCAGAGTCATGATTGGATTAGATTCCATTTTTTAGAAAATTAACTGGAATGATTGACGAATATAATATGACTTAAATGTTGATATTATTCCTTCGTCGAGTGGTTGAATAAATTAATTATTATTAGTCGGCAAAAAAGGTTATCGCAATATGGATATTATTTCTGGGAAAACTTCCATGTTACTCCTCTTAGCAAACTATTATATATACGACTATTTTGCCTGCTTCTGTTAAGGAGTGCCCCTGTCTAAATATCATTGGCTTTTTAATTCATGGATTCTTAGGGCATTGTAAGATGTATATTTGCCATTAAATATATGTAGCATAAAGGAAGAGAAATTTACACATACCTTTTTCTTGGGTGTTGTGGCTTGTCTTCTTTCTGCGATGTGCAAACTACTGCAATTAGAGTGTTTTGGAAGGAAGTGTCTGTGTGTAGGGGGAGGTCTTAGGAAATGTGGGAGAATTAAAATACAAAATAGAAAAAAGTCGGGTCTTTTTGTATAATATATATATATATGGTGATAAAGGGTGATAAAGGTGATAAAGGGTGAAAGGGGTTGAAAACAGCAACTGATTCTTGAAGGGGGTTGTCGGAAAACCGGTTGACGGGGGGGGGTGCGGTCCGTTTCGACTATGCTTGGTCGTTGTCTGAACTCATGAAGGAAGTGGATACTATGTCGGGTCGGTTAGGTGTTTCTGCCTTTGAAGTATTTGTGTTACCGCCTATTGGTCGTGGTTGTGACCTCAATTTTACGTTGTGAAGCTTCCAAACCTCGGAGATTATGTAGGGCCGGTGGACGTTGATAGATATTAAGCTTACACAGGGGATGCAGTACTCATCACAAACCAAACCAATTACCACAACAAAATAACAGCTATCTTAAACGACCAACACACCTACCAAAAAATCTAAAGTGACCCTACCCCGACCTTATAAAACAAATTAACAGTACCCTACACACCCTAAAAAACGAAAACAAAATAGACATAACCACAATGAAAAACACAACACCCCCCGCACCACACACACCCCTTGTATGTTCGGACAAATAAAAACCCATAAAGACGGGTCCCGATGAGGCCGATGGTGTCCTACAAAAACACTACCACAGCACCTTTATCAAAATTTGTAGTGAAACTTCTCAAATCATTAATTCCAACCTTTAACTTCATGATGAAAAACACGGACGACCTTTTCAAAAAAATAAATAACCTTACCCTATCCCAGGAAGACATCCTAACTTCATTGGATGTGGCCTCTTTATGCACTAACGTGGACGTCCCCAGAAAACATTAGACATCGCACACACACTACTCACAAAAGACCACACCCTACACTCTGGTACTCAACTAACGCCTAATGACATTATAAACTTAATGAAACAAATAATCTCAACAAACTTCTTCTAGTTCAACAAAAACATGTATATTCAAATCTTCGGACTCCCTATGGGCCAAAACATCAGCAGAAATCTAGCGGAATTATTCCTAGCACACAGAATCACTCCTACTCCCTCCTTCCCTCCCTCCCCCCAGGCATCACCTTTTATGGCAGACACGTGGACGATATTCTGTGCATTGGAAATCCTACACACATCATCACCTTCAAAGCGTCCCTAAACAGTTACAGCAACAGACTAAAATTCACCATAGAAACCGAACATAACAAATTCATCAATTTCTTAAACTTGACATTAATCAGAACAAACAACAAAATAGCCACGAAAATATAACAGAAACTCTCAAATATGTGAAACTCCCTCCATTTCCATTCGTACCATCCATATTCCGTTAAAAAATCGGTCATCTTATCAAAATTCATAAATGCTTACAAATTTTCAACCAATCATAATAATCCGAACACAGAAAAAACACCGAAAATAAAAAAAACATAGATCTTCAAAAATCGCAACTATCCCACACAATAAATTACAAACAGGACGGCCAAAACCCGCCAAAACAACCAAAGTACCAAAATAGACTTCCCAACGCAAAAAAATTATCAAACTACCATACACCCAGAACACATACAAAGCCTACAAATACATCTTAACATACTGACTACAAACTGGTATTCACCATAAACCAAAAATTGGCAAATCTAAAATCCACAAAATCTCACACACAAAAAGAAAGATTTGAACACCACAAAGTAGTCTATAAATTTCCCTGTCAAAACGACTGTGATATCATCTACACAGGTTCCATCATCAGGTCTATATGGGTAAGACTACAAAAACACTTCTGTGATTGTATCATCCCTATTACAGAACATTTAAACACTAAAAAACGCAACATCAAAAAGAAAAATCGAATGCAAAGCACAAAGAAAACAGAAATAGCTATTCCCGCCCTTGAACCAAAAACATACCCTGCAAATCGAAAAGGCCATCATAATAGACAGACAAGACAATGAAACAATGCTTAGAATATCTCAAACAATAGCCATAAAATATGATGAGAACTCTGTCAATCCACCGGCCCTACATAATCTCCGAGGTTTGGAAGCTTCAAAACGTAAAATTGACGTCACAACCCAGACCAATAGGCGATAACATAAACACTTCAAAGGCAGAAACACCTAGTTGACCTGACATACCATCTACTTCCTCCATGATCTCAGACGACGATCAAGCATAGTCGAAACGGACCGCACCCCCCCCCCCCGTCAACCCGTTTTCCCACAACCCCCTTCAAGAATCAGTTGCTGTTTTCAACCCCTTTCACCCTTTATCACCCTATATAAAAAACGCTCCGCCCATCCCAAATAATATGATATATATGTATATATATATATATATATATATATATATATTATACAAAAAAACGTGTTTTTTCTATTTTCTATTTTAATTCTCCCACATTGCCTAAGATCCCCCTCCAATACACACACCAAAACATCATAATTGCAGTAGTTTGCAGATTGCAGAAAGAAGACAAGCCACAACACCCAGGAAAAAGGTATATGTAAATTTCTCTTCCTTTATTCTACATATATTTAAAGGTAAATATACATCTACAATTCCCTAAGAATCCGTGAGTTAAAAAGCCAATGACATAAGCGCCTTCCTGGCGCAAGTGGAGGAACGACGGTACATTGTGCCCTTCGATTGGAATAGGTTTAATTCGATTCTCTTCGCGACTGGAAAAATCTTTATCTCGACGATTTTCAATCGAAGGTTAGGTAGCCGATCTCATAAGGAGGTAGTAGGGATTTTCTCCCGGAAACTCGGGTTTTTCATCCCGCATACAGACAAATAGGCCCTTCAGAACTCAGGCAATTTACAGACATAGAATACCAGGTGTGGTGGTGGTGGAGGTGGCGATAGATGGTGTTGATGGAGACGATTCGTAATAGAGGTTCGGTGTAGTGGTTCAGACAGTTGTATCAGTTGAGACAGTTGTAGGTGTCCTCCGGCGATGAGTCTTCGGACTCCTTGTAGGTGTCAGGAATAATAATAATAATAATAATAATAATAATAATAATAATAATAATAATAATTTAAACAGGGGCACTCCTCCTAAACAGAAGCAGGCAAAATAGCCGTAAATATAATAATTATTTTAATATTCGAACGGCTTAAATTTGTTGGGTTGCCTGGTGCGTTATCTAAAATTTGTAGAATCTTGAACTCGATATTCTCTTTCTTTGTATAACTTTCTACATGGGGTAAAAACACACTTGAAAAACAATTTTCAAACATGCTAGCTGTAGCCCATGCCTTTTTGTTGGCCCGCCAATAAACAGGGTAGGGTAGGGTAGACTTTTCGAGTCCTTTCATAACAAGAGGATTTGAGTATCTGTTAATAAACATCGGTTTTGTCATGTAATCACCTGATGCATTACTATAAAACAGTAAAGTAATCCCATCTTAAGAAACTTTGAATCCAGGAGTTGATCTTTCATTTTTCGAAATATAGGTGCGTTTTGGCATTTTTTTCAATATAACCCGGATTCATCCGCATTGAAAAACTAGTCTGCCTCGTAACCACATTCTTCAATGATTTGTAAACGTTCTCCTCGGTATTTCTGGGCAGCTTCTATGTCTGCTGATGCTGATTCTCCCTGGAGTTTAAAATTATGCAAAGAAAACCGCTTTTTAAAGTTTTCGAACCAACCCTTACTGGCACAAAATCCATGCTGAGAGCTATCTTATGAAGAATCTTGATCAAGTTATTTTAAATGTATAAAATTTGAGAGTTTTTTGTTTAATATGATTTCCTTCCAAAGGAATGTTCTTTTGAGTGCAATCTTCAATCTAAATCATTAGAGATTTCTTCATTTTTTCTATTAGAATATCGCGTACACGAGCAGCGCGCTTTGCACTTACTGTTGACCCAGCAATAACACTTTCTCGGATTTCATGTTCATTTTGTTTGATTGTTCGAATTGTTGATTCATTTAAATTCAAAGTCCTTGTAACAACTTTTGGTTTTTCTCCATTTTTCTAAGCGATCCAAGGTTTTAATTTTATCTTCGAGAGAAATTAATTTTCTTTTCAACGTTGGCTTTTTTTCCCCTTTTGTTGCAGTTTTAATGGCTATTACTTTAAAAATAATTTTTTACATAAAGCATTACATATTAATTATGCAACTCACCAGAAAATAAAGTGCTCAGCTTGAGATTAAAACACTTATGATTTTTAATTCCCTTTCTTTGCAGAAATCTCTTCGTTTCGAAGACGAAAAGTTCAATAATAACCACTTTATAAGGAAAACAACTAACGTACATGCGTGCTAAAGGGTATTTCCACTAATATAAATTCGATAAAATATATGAAATATATTATATTGAAAATATAATATATTTTATGTATTATGTTAAAATACATTGAAAAACATATGAAAAAATAAAGGGTTACTACAGTTTGTAGACCATGTTATATAGAAACCTCGTTGTATAAGTACCGCGTTATACGAGGGTTACCTCTGCTACTTCGTACATTATTTGCATAAAACTACATGACAGGTTGCGCACGTTACAACTAAAATGATTAGTTTCTAACCCCAAAAGAAAACATGAATAAATGGATATATTTACTTTATGTTGTAGTGATTCGCATATGCAAGGAAAATGAAGCCATCTCGCCCTCCTTTTATAACATTTTCTCCATTCTCCTTAATTCCCACTTCGAGCAATAGATGGGACTGCCAAGAGAAAAGCATATATTTTTAAGTAAATAATTCAACATTCCTTAATACAAATATCTCTATAGTTCTATCATGCTGTAATCTTTCAGGAAATGTCTTATGATATGTCTGTATTCTTTAATTTGTTATTAAGAAGAGATAAGGCGTAGATCAGAATGTTTCTGCCAGTTAAAGCTGGTAACTCTTATTTGTCCTACAATTTTTTTTTTTTTTCATTTGGAATTTATATTTTTATAGAATGAAACTTCCTAAAATAATTTCAGTAAAGAATTATCAAATATTTACACGACGAAGAGGTTTTGAAATTAAATGAAATCCCTGCTCAAGATATGAAACGTATGAATGTTAAAAAGTCTTATGGATCTTTTACATATACGTTTATATTAAGAAGACATGTTTATCTCTCACATAGTGAACATTTAACTGGAAAAGCACTTTGTGATAAAGTAATGGAGTGGCAATATAATATACTTACATAACCCAAACCCACATTCAATACTGCTCCTCTTAAATTACTACATTCTTTTAACATGGATGACTTAACCAAATGAAAGTCGTTTGCAACTGTAAAGTCAGCAATTACTTTCTTTGAATTGGAAGGGAGACATGGTCTTCTTATTAAGAGAATGGAGTAAAACATGCTGTTCTCAGAACAGGATAGACTGTTCTTCTCCGCCCATACCTGTAGCAAAATGGAAAACACACAGTTTTATAATAGAAATGAATTTCCATAAATTCATTATTTACTGTTAGAGAAAGGAACATTTATTTAGGTATTTATTCTAAGGCTCTTTTAAGGGAGAGACTATTTTTATTTTACTTTTATTTATTTATTTTTGTTTAAGAAAGACTATAAACTAGCTGTTACTCAAACACAGATGATAGTATTTTTAAACATTCTAATTCTTCCTAATACAACAAGGAAATCCTATCATGAATAAGTCCATTTTAGAGAAATCTCATTGGGATTATGTGCTTATATGCAAGGATAACAAATTCACAGAAAGTACTGTTTAACAGTGCATAACAGTTAGGGAACATGTGTATTAACTAATTTGAAATAGCATATCCTTTTACTGAGTAGTTTCTTACCTTTAGACCTTCAATTAACCTAGATGAGATAAAAGTAACATAATAAATTCCAGCCATATTCTTTCGGAAACGGCTTGACAATATCCTGGTTGGTAGCATTGAATCCACAAAAATGAACCATCTCATGTAGTATTTTATAGAAATAGGCACCTGCGATAAAGAAAACTACATGTAATTAGGTTATTTAAAAATTGCACAAGGAAAAGTAGAAAGAAAACCATAAGCCTCTTTTTTGGTTTTAAAATAAAAAAATGTAAAACAATTAATCTCTTAATTATTGAATTTATAAAATATCATCAAGAGTATTAAGACTTCGAAGTTATTGATATAGGACTGGTGATATTTGTTTGGCGAGCAGTCAGTGCGTGAAAATTATTTTTCACGCACTGATTCAATTTCTACTTTACATATTTTCTGTGGTTACTACTCATTATACCTGACATCAGGAATTCCTATCCAATACTCTTTAACAAACTGAGCTGTGCCGATTAGTCGAAGTGGTACATAAATCCTTTGCCCGAGGCCACTTAAAGATACATCTAAGTTCAAGTCTAGTTGCAGAATAGAAGAATTTTATTCTATGCTTTTCACCGGTTCCGAAGTCGATCTCTGGGATGGGCAAGCGGGAATTTTCATCCCGTGAACTCAAAAAAATCAACCGCAAAAGCCTCATTATTTCAGCCAAAAACATATTATTTTAGTGTTCGGTGCAAAGGGATGGCGGCACTTGTTTGCCCATTGCACTCGTTTGCCTCTATGATAAGTGGTAGTCTAGGGCCAAGTATCTTTGATCAGGGTGAAGATTGAACTGCCAACTCAATCTCCAAAATGAGATAGGATTAAAAGATCTTGCGTTTCCTGTAACGGAATAAAATGCCTTAGCTGAATTTTTTTTAAAGATAATGTACACTGTTTTACAATTTAATTCCAAAATTTCTTCCTTGTGTTACGTTTGCTGCTTTACAAGAGCCCAATCTCTCTCTCTCTCTCTCTCTCTCTCTCTCTCCTTGAAAAGTTGTGGTAACAAAAATACATATATAAATACCATGTCTAAGTATTCTAATGTGTTTTCTTCACTCTCCGAGAGATATATGACTAACAGCTTCTGAATATTTAAAGAGTATCGCTTCTGAGTGAACGGATTATAGATGGCATTAAGCATGTTGAGTCCGTGTCGAAGGTCAAACATCATAAAGGAATATCTCTGCATGGATAACTAAGTTGTTATACAGGAAAGCATTCCAGAGTCTGTAAATATATAAAGGATATTTCAATGAAACAAACCACGCCAGTTATGTTCAAAGTTATACTGTTTTAATGAAAGAAAATAGAATCCGTTATTATCTTTCTTGAGCAAATTGTCACTTGTTGATCATTGCGTCTAGCAATTAATTTTCTTAATTAAAAGGAAAATAGTTATTCACTGCTTTATTAATTATTTAGGCTTAAATTATACAGTAAAATTAGAATTAAAAATAAATCCACCATAAGCCTTTTCCAGCCTATTGATTAAACGTAAAATTTATCATCATCGGATAGAAGTGTTTTATTAATCCAAAATGTCAATATTACATATAATTGTGTCAAAGTTTTTGCATTCAGTTTCCTTAATCTCTATACGAGTGTTTTATAATTTTATTTCTGATGTTCTCAGAAATGTCATTGAACCAAATTTGATTCATTTTCAAATTAGTGAGCGCTCTTTTCATTCCTTTGACGGATATATAATATTGTATAACTGGATCACGAGTGAGTGAATATACTGCATATATTTCATGCTTTGTCATGAAATAAAATTGACCGAAATACTGAACTTCTAACAATGTAACTATACAGTTCACCTCAGTAAGAGGTTATGTACTCCGCATAGGGATCAAAGAGAGTTTTTGATTTTGTATTTTATGATTGGCATACACATCGATAACTTTCCTATATTCGAAGGAAATATGGTGGAAAAGATTCCTGAGAAAGTATGCCGCTTTTTATGATTTGCAGTTTATGGAGATTATTGGGAGTGTGGATATTTTTAACGAAAGATGAATTGAAATAATTCAAGTTGAAATGCGATATACTTCCATTATTTACCTAACTTTAAAGTCAACCGACATTCAAATAGCTTTCTTTTCGATTAAGATTTCAAATATTGCAGCAAGGGAATGGTTATTTTCAAGTGAATACTGTATAGATTGCTCATTTGAATGCAGTTAGAATTATTTAAAAAAAAAACGTTTCTGAAAAATAAGATTAATATAACTGAGATTTCTATTGAATTTTCTCAAGATTTTGGTGATATATATATATATATATATATATATATACTTGAGAATAAGCAAAATTTACAAACCCGAGAAATAATATATTCCAACAATTCTAAAGAGCAAGTAATACAAATATATTTATTTGCCAATTCTACGTTCCAATAACAGAAATGACGATGATGCAATTGTATAGAAATCTTATAAATTCTAGGAGAGAGTAATTGGAACCGTTTGGTTAGAAAATGAATAGCGTATCCACTCTCCAACCACCAGTTATGGATATCAATACCCTGCGGAAATTGATATTGTTTTTTCTCTTAACTAAGTTGTCCTCTTGACATGAAAAAAAATGTAGATTGTGTTCCACAATCTAAATTTGTTCATGTTAACAAGTCAAATGTGAACATGTCCTTATTTCCATCCACTTTAGGAGTGTGCTATCGGTTTACCAATCCTTAGTGGATAGGTTTTCCCCATAAACAATGTTACCTATTTCTATGATACTTGGATATTTACTGCAAGAATAGAGAATATAATTTCAGATTTTGAATGGAAAATTCTTAGAAAAATAGTAAGCTCCGTGAATAATGGTCACTAAATGATCGGGTACAACCATGAGTTATATTAACATTATAACGACTGCAGAGTATCTTGTATAAGTAAGTTCAAAGTTTCAGACAATAGGACAAGTGAAAGAATGTGAAATATACATTACAGAACCCATAATGTAGATTTTTAATTTATGACTAATGTCAGGCAGGTTTTCATCGTATTGTAAGAAGGCCAAAGGTTTATGAAATTTACAAAGTGGGAAACAAATATGACTTGTAAAATTACAGACCGATCTCACGTCTACCGGTGTTTTCGAATATATTCGAGAATTGGTAAAAATTACTCATAAAATTTTTGGACAAAAGTAAGCTCTTTACAAAGAGTCAGTTTGGGTACAGACAAAAGTTTAGCATAGAAGATGTTTTCTGAATTTTAAAAGTACAATTTTGGCCTCTCTAGATGATAGAAATCTAATATTAGCAGTGTCTTTAGATCTATACAAAATTTTGACACAGTTTATTGCAGGACCTAAAAATACGAGGTCCTGCAATAAACTGATCCAACAGTGCAAATGCTAAATCCGAAATTAAAAAAATAAATAACAATTATAGCAGTTCCAAAACTCTTGATTGTGGTGTACCAAAAGTATGTGTCTTAGGACTTCTGCTTTCTTAACTAAGTAGTAAAATAAACGCATTCGCATGTGATCCGGTACTAATCTTCCATTTCGACAGAGACGAATGAATACAAACTATGGTGAATTCTTATTTTAAAAAGTAACAAACTCGTTCCAGTCAAATAAGTGCATTAATGGAAATTCAAATTGCAGCGATAAGGAAATAGAAAATGTCAATTTAATAACTTAAGTGGAATGAAAATTGATACTAATTTAAACTAAAATCGGTATTTCATTGATATCGTAATAAAATCGAGGATTATATTAAATAAGCTTTACTATTTAAAGAGATTCATAAATTTAAACATGTTTAAAAAAATCAAAAATGTTTCATGTTTGGTCTCTATAGCAACTTTCTGCGTTATGTAAAAATATATAAAATTGATATAAATTGAAAATCAAAATCTTTATCCGACCTCCCGTACAAGTGTATTATAGATTTACTAATATCCCTTCTTCGAAAGGAACTACATAAAAAATTATAACGTTATCTGCAATATATACCATATTTATTGGTATTTTTTGCAGATAAATACCAATATATATATATATATATATATATATATATATATATGCAATAAATAAACCATATTACATATTTTATTTCTTAGCTCATTATATGCATCTAGATTATTGCTCTTGGTAAAAAAACTAAAAAGCAATATAACGAATATATCAATTTCAACAAAGATAGTTTCTTTAGTATACATAAGAGCATAAAAGAGATAGTTCTAAATCAAATAAAGAAGCAATTCAAATATTATACTTATTTATGTCCAGAAATATTCAGTATAATACTTTTAAGAGTAAGAAGTGAAATCAACTCAATTAAAAAAACTCTAATCTAATAATATTTAATTCTCTACGGATATGATGATTATCTGTTCAAGATAATCTCATATATTATTGATTTTAGATAAAGGTTTCTGGTATATTTTTATTCAAATCTTTTATTTCTTTTTCAAAAAATGTATCATTAGCAGTATGGGATGCCCTTTGAACAAGATCAAGATCAAGATAAGATAAGGAATCGTGACGTGATTGATTATTCATCTGATGACGTCATTCTATGTGACATCACGAGATTGGAATATTTGGAATTTCCCTGGGGTATATGTGTCAGTGACGTCAGTTCTTGTATTTTGGTTCGCGTAAGACATTGTGGATGTTTTTGGAGATAAGGATTCTTGTCGTGATTGATGGGGAAGTTTGAACAAGATCAAGATAAGATAAGAAATCGTGTCATGGATGTGTGTTATTAGATGAAGATAAGTGAAGTTATTTGTTAGTTGTAAATGAGTGATATTGTTAGTTGTATATAAGTGGCTTTATTGTTTTGAATGGAAAAGGAAGATATTAGTGGATAAGGATTCGTGGCGTGATTGGTGGGATACTATGAACAAAGTAGGGGTAGGGTGAATGGCAAAACAACATCTGTGTCATGGATATGTTTTGTTATGCGTTGTAGATAAGTAAATTGTTTTCGTATGGCTTTATGGGTGATAGATAGTATAAGATAAAGTATGGAATGTTTGGAATTTCGTTTGGGACATCGCTTTAGTCAGGGACATCATGTGGTGTGTTTGGTTCACAAATACATTGTGGGTGATTTAAACATAAGGAATCGTGACGTTATGTGTTTCGAAATTTCTGGGGAACATATGTGTCTATGCTCTCATGTGTTGTTTTGATTTGCCTATGGAATTGTGGACAATGTTTTTGAGATATGATATCTTGGAATATCCCAGGGTGTCAAACATCTATCATTGTCATCAAGTTTTTTGTTTGGTTGGCTATAGATGGCATTACAAATTTTCAATACAGTTTGTGGTATTTCTTTCCTGTTAAAAGGCTATGGGATTTCTTAGAGTATAATAGTCTAGTGGCAGCAGCGTTTAGACTTTTCTGAATAATTTAATTATATGCTGGTGTCACTCAAACACACAGATTTTTTCCCATAGCTCATATGTATTCTATTTTCATATTCTAAAGACTTTGGGAATTCTCAGAGTAGAGTCAAGATGTCAGCATTGTTTAGGCTTCTTTCAATAACTTAATTATATGGTGGTGTCCCCACAAACACAAATCAGACATGAAAAGACACTAATGTATCCATGGTGATACTCTAATATGTACCCTATGATTATTCTTCTGAAAACACCTATTCAGTGTTAGGATTGTGCTTACCAAAACATACGATTAGTGTTATTGAAATTACAAATATCACTTGTTATGTTTAAGTTAAAAAAAAAGAATGAGACAACTTCTCGCTATCTAAGTTTTCTGAATATTCTAATTGTTGATTTTTAACATATATGCACAGCACAAAACACAAACATAAGGTCTTAAAATGCAGTTGACTCTTTTTTCCTACTAGTTACTGTACATATCGTTCATATCTTTCGCACCTTGTCTCATACTATGTTTTTCCAAGGGTTCTATCCAAATGACATCAAAAAGTTTAAGTCTAAACGCCATTGAGATGAGGGTATATATTACTTCATCTTTGGAATTCAGGGTATTGTTAGAGTATGGAATTTTGACAAGTGAAATAATTTTTAACTTAATGGGATTCCCAAAACTCTACAACACACGAACTTTTCTTTAAAAAAAACAATAGATATAATTCTAATCAATAAATAAATTATGTGAATTTATTTTTCCCTATAGTGTAGATTTCGATATGAATTATGTTAAACCATGTTATTTCCTTCGCTTTTTGTAGACCCTACTTGTGAAATTTTCAGGGCATTTGCACTGCTGTTCATTTATCTTGAAGATGCCTGACTCATTTCTGGTCATTTGGTTTTCGTTCTCTTTCAGATATTATGGGAACATTAGTTTAGACATTTGTAAATCATTAATCACTTCCTTTCACAGATGTATCGCGTTATTCTTCAAAGGTAAAATTTTCCGAGGGTTTTGTGTTTCTCACTATTTTTGATGTGACTAAATGTTTTCGAGGTGATACATGAATTGTTTACACTAGTTTTTGGCACCAAAGGTTTTGAATTTAACCTCATGTGATCGCTGAGAGTTAAGTTTTTCGATGTCATGTGTTCTCGTTATTGGTTTTCCATTGGGTCTGACTTTTTATAAATAGACAGTAATGGGTTCAGGGATTTTTCAAATATCTAGAATATCTATATGCAGTCAGAATTTCATAGTTCTAAGATGAGTTATTCTGGAGGAAATGTAAGTTAATGTTTTGATCATGTCAATGTCATTGAAAATATTAATATTAGTTGAGTTTTTTTAATGATTAGATTAGCGAATTTGTTTAAGTTTTAATAAGCTAATTTTGTCTACATTTTAATATAAGGTTATCAGGTAGTTTTGCAATGGAAAATTAAACATCATTTTCATGATTTTCAATCTGTTTTGCATTAAGTGAAATACCATAAGTCATTATATATATATATATATATTTTTGTTTTCATTTTGCTTAGTGATTGGGAAAATATACTGAGGGTGGTTATTTAGTAAAATTGTGTTAGTGAAAGCATCGGGAAGTTTCGAAATTGCAAAAACACTTTAAGATGAGTAACATTTATTTATTTTATATAAAATTTAGTTTAATCCTTTATCCAAGTATGAGCAAACAAAGTTTGCACCTGAAATTATCTTCAGGACTGGGGTAAGGTGATACAACACCAGGATGATTCCTTACAAAGGTGGAGCAAGCTACCAACACTCCTATCTCAGTCTCTCTCATAATGTAAAACACATCTCCTTGCAGATATGTCTAATGTTATGCATTAAGGGAAGGGTAGTCTGGGTAGTGGCCCTTCCCTTAATGCATAACATTAGACATATCTGCAAGGAGATGTGTTTTACATTATGAGAGAGACTGAGATAGGAGTGTTGGTAGCTTGCTCCACCTTTGTAAGGAATCATCCTGGTGTTGTACCACCTTACCCCAGTCCTGAAGAAACTTTCAGGTGAAAACGTTGTTTGTTCACACTTGGATAAAGGATTAAACTAAATTTATTATATTCTATCCAAGTAAAAAATAAACTTTCAACATTTATTTATTTTCTAAAATAGCCTTCTGAAATCTAGAAAGTAATTTTTAGTGACTACATTAGCAAATTTTGTCTATAAGGTTATAAGGTGGTTTTTGCAATGGAAAATTAAAAAGCATATTCATGATTTTTGATTTTTAGTATTAAAGGCAAAGGGGCCACTACACAAACCAGTTTTGACCTTTATTGAGGTCTCATCAGTGGGAGCCAGGATAAACTTGCAACACTTGCAGTGGCAAACTTGACTTTTTTGTCTGTTTGCTTACATGGAAAATGGAGTAAAACCAGGTTTAAAATAGCTTGGTATCTTTAACATAAATATATTTGCTTGTTAGTGATTGGGAAAAGATATTGAGGGTAGTTATTTAGTAAAATTGTGCTAATTAAAGTATCACGAACTGTCAACTTGGGAAAAGATATTGACGGTGGTTATTTAGTAAAATTGTGCTGGTGAAATTATCACATAGTGTCACAATTACAAAATCACTTTATGATGATGAACATTTATTTAATTATTTATAAAAGAGATTTCTGAATCTAGAAATTTAATTTTTTTAATAGCTATCATCAGTCGTTGGGTTAAATTTGGGTTTGTTAGTGGCGGCATTGAGTATAATCATGCACTAGTTATTGTAGAGTTGGATTTGACATATTCATCTGTAGGTGAAAATGAACAGCAACTCACAGGTTATAGGGTTATTCCTCATGTTACTGTGGTTGGTATGCCTAGGAGAGGGGGGGGGTAGTGACCCCCTCCCAAAATTTACATTCAACTGTATGTGAAACCAAATTCTCTACTACTTCTACTACTGACCCCTCGCTCTACAGGGATTTTTATACTGTTTCAGTGGTGCAATCACGTTTTTCTATCAAATATCAAACTTGTCAAATGGTACTAATTAAATTTGGTTATCTTGAACTTCTCCCACCAGAGTCATTTTTTGAATGTTTCAAGGTATGCTTAATGAGATCATTTAGCATTTATCGAGTTTAAGAACTTTTTCTCAAGTTCGGATGGGCATTAGTGCATCCAGTTTAGAAAGCAATATTAACTTACCATTCATGTTGCTTTCTGAAATAACATTCCCAAATAAGTAACAAAATAATTCAATATAAGTAACAATGATAGTGGAAGAACCATTGTAAAAAGCAGAATGCTCCTTAGACTGGATGACTGTCTGAAAAAAAATTGTGGAAATTTCTAACAAAGACAATCTGCAAGGCCCCAGCGCTAGTTCTTGGTGTTTCTGCACACACTGATGATGCCCAAACATATAGACAAGTGCGATTAGATTATAAAAAGTTACAAACAAAGAGGGCTTTAACTCTCCAAAAATTGCAGGGGTTCCACTCATTTCTTGTGGTATTCAAGTGGCAGGTCTTTTCCAAAAGCATTTGACTCCTGAATACCAAACAGTAATTTTTTTCGCTGTTGTTAATTTTTCTGTGGTGTTTCAGGGATCAAATGCAAATAAATAGATCTGTCTTTTGTACAGCAATTCTCATTATGATTTTGTGCAGTCTCCCAGCTCTGTTAGATGGTGCCTCTTATTGCGCCAGTTGTTTCAAAACATTCACGAACTCTACCAAATTCCAAATGCATAGATGTTCAAACATATGCATCCATTGTCACTCAAACGCCAATCATAGTCTACAGAACCTTCTTTTGTGTGAGTCAAGCAATAGATTTTTCTATGGCAACGATTGCCTGAATTTGCACAAACAAAATAATATTTGTTCAAAACACCCAGCTATGTTAGGGGGTGCCTCTTATTGCCCCAATTGTTTGAAAACATTCACGAACTCTACCAAATTCCAAATGCATAGATGTACAAACATATGTATCCGTTGTCACCCAAACGACAATCATAGTGTACAGAACCTTCTTTTGTGTGAGTCAAGCAATAGATTTTTCTATGGCAACTATTGCCTGAATTTGCACATACAAAATAATATTTGTTCAAAACACCATCGTTGCAGACAGTGTTTTGCTACTTTCTCTACAGATAAAGTAGCAAAACATAAGGTTATAGATCAAATACAAAGGTTATAGATCAAACACTTACCAGCTATACAGAAACACAACCATTATCACCCTTTTGGAGCAAATGAAGGATCGCGAAAACTATTTTCGTAGCAAAGGATTCGACGTGATCTCAATTGGGAATATCAATTTAATAGAGAAATTTCAGAAAACACAGCCATGAAAAACTTTATTGCTGCTCTTAAAATTCCAGATTCCATTTTACCATGTATGCTCAGCATGGTGGTAGAACTGACTGCTACAAAATGTATCACAAAAATCAGTCAGAAGGGGTAGTTATTCATTATTTGGACTTCAACAGCCTTTATCCATGGATAATGAAATACTAGATATTTCCTAATGGGCATCCCGAAGTTATTCCCGATAATTTCGACTATTCTCCTGGGGTATACTTTAATATTTGCCATTCAAAAGTGGAAGCACCTGCCGATCTTTTTTTAACGGTTTTGCCCATCACAATAAACGAACAATTAATCTTCCCCCTTTGTGGGATATGTGCTTCCGAAATGGCGCCATTTTGTTCTGATACGGATCAATCTTTTACACGCTTTTGTTACACTCCAGAATTAGATTTAGCTCGTGTTCTTAGTTATAAAGTTATAGAATTTTACGAGGTATTTTTCTCAAAAATTTGAAGATGGAGAAAACGTCTTTGCTCTCTACATTGATACCTTTCTCAAGATGAAATAGGAAGCATCAGGATGGCATGATGGTAAAAACTGACAGTCCTATCTGGATGAGTTTTTGCTAAGGGAAGTTATTATGCTAAATAGTGAACACATAATTAAAAACCATGGTAAATGGTTTGAAGAAACCTGAATTTGATTCTAATGTGAGAAATTTGCTCATAATCGATGATTTGGTTCACCAGGCTAAGGACAGCACGGAAATAGCTGATGTTTTCATAAAAGGTTCACATCACCATAACCTCAGTGTCATTCTTATGAGACAAAATTTATTCTGTAGAGGAACACATTTTTGGAAAATTTCTCTCAATAGCTATTATGTTATTGCTTTTTTAAAATCCCCGAGACTCTTTACAATTTTCTCATTTAGGTTCCCGAGTGTTTTCAGGACAAACGAACGTATTAGTTCAGATTTATAAAGATGTAACAAGGTAACCCCTCTTATATTTAATTTTAGACTTTAGACAGGAATCACCTGATATTTTACACTTAAGGTAACGGATTTTGCCAGGAGAAGAACCAACACAGTGTTTATCACTGAACAGCTGATAGACTGCTATCAATATCTCAACAAGTACTTATTTCATTCCTCTCCCAAACAAGCAAATGATGCTTAAAAACACTGCACCTCCAGTCAAATCACCACACTCTGTGAAATCTGCAAAAATGTTTTATCTAGAAATATTCCACTAAACAAAATCAACAGACGTCATTCCTACGAAGGAAACAAATTGTTATAAGCGCACTAAGCAACAATTCGCTTCCCTTCATTACTAGAAGAAAACTGGTTTTACAACACAGGGGAGCACTGCTCCCATTATTAGGCAGTATCATTGTTCCTTTATTGAGTTCACTTATTATCAAATGAATCATGTGTTTAAAAATTTATACTCCTCCAATCACCAGAGGAACGTGAACTGTACACACTAGATGATGAAATCGGTGCCATTTTAAAAATAAGAAATAAACATGCAGATGAGAAAGTAAAAGCATCTTTAAATGTTCTGCAAAAGTATTTTGGTTTGAAAAACCAATTGGCTCATACATAAGGAGAGCAACAGGAACATAGTCTGTCACATCCTGAACCTACACTGCACAAACCGAATACCCAGAACCATTCCCGTCAACCATCAACATCAGCCAGTCTCAGTGAAGAAATTGCTTCCAGTCCACTCCCCGCCAGCAGGAGAGCTCGAAGAGCCAATAGCAACTTCGTCTTTTTATCTCCTCGAAAACTGCGTGAAAATAAGAAACTGGTGTGTAAAAAATAGTAAGTGAAAAAAACATTTTGTTTTAAATTATTTGTTATTTTCAGTAAATGATCTAGCAGCATAAGTGACTACAATATCATTTAACCACAAATCTTTAGAATAACATTTGCTAATAATATTTTCCATAGAAGTACCACGACATCTCAATATTAAAAAATATACACAGTGCAAACCACATGTGACAGAATCATGAGCTTGTACAGGTACACTATTATAATATCATATATTAGTATTGATATTCAGAAAGTTAACAATATCGTTTTCGAGTGGACGACCGAAGCTATCGAAAAAATCACCATATTTGTCTTTGATATAGATACATTGCCAATGTTGTCCTGGCAACCAGGTCGGATCTGTGTTCATTACGATCATCAAATGTCGTTGTCTTATCAGATGTTGTGGCAATTCATCATGAACAAAAACTCCTAAATCTGCTTTTCTTGTGGTGGGTTCTAACTATAGTATGCTTACTAATTGTTCAGTGTTCATAGTCCAGTAACACAGAACGATCCCTTGTTACGGATAACGTACACTCAAATCGTGCATAAAGAACCACTGTGATGTTTTCAGGAAGAGGTTGAGCAAATTTAACTTCTAGGCGTACACTTCCTCTTCTTAACAGGTTGAAATGTGGAGGGCAACGGTATTTTGATCTTGTAATAAGTCAAACCCATAGACAAAGCTTCCCTTAACGTATTCCCATAAGAAATGTCATTACCACAGTCCATGTTCCATTTGCCTGGCGATGTGAACAGTAACATGTAACATCTGCTGTAATAACGTTCTTTGAAGTTCGGAGTCAAAGGTTTCGAGGGATGCTGAATACCGTCAGCTGTCACCAGAAAAAAATTCAGATTGAAATAATGAAATTTAAATGGATTTCTGTTGAAAGTGCCATTAAACCCATCCGTAGCGACCAGTCAATAATTACTCTAGATGGTATTTCACCTAGCTACAGACTGTCTCGTGTGGCATCTGACATACCCTTGGGAATCGAAAAATAAAACACTTGCACTCCATTGATTCGATATACCATGTTTGAGTTGTCTCACATAGACAGGTAAGCCAGTTGAATCTTTGGGTTTATTTTGACTTTTCGAACAAAAAGCGTAGTCTCAATTTGTACTTTAGCTTTAGCATCAGGATTTGCAGTCAGTAAACAAAATTCCGGAGAACTGCGAACCATAGGAACAAGAAGAGACATTTTGTTGATCAAGTACCGGTCTTGATGCATGATATCAGCGTGAATTTGCCCCAGAATCTCGACAGTTATCGATTGGTTAATTCGAGCTTGTCGTCTACGCATCCCACATTCACTTTTGGTAAACATATCAATAACATTAGCCACGTCATCTTTAACAAATAGTTCATTTGTCAGTTGACTGATTTTAGCATCTCTGTCAAAAAAATAGCAGGTTTTCAATATGATCGCTATAAGCATACATGTCTGATGCCAAATTCACTAATTTATCTTGGAGAAAAAAGGCAATTTGACTGAACTGGAAATGGAAACAATTTTTCTCGACACCAACTAAAGAATCTGCAATAGGTTTACTATCATTATCAGTGATGCACACACGAATGCGTAGGTATGATTTTCCCAAATCCAAGTATTATACAGATGTACCTGGTATGCAAAATTCCACTGGACCTCCACTGTCAGTACTGGATATTAGTTGGTAGGTGACATAACAAGTCCATTCCACACACAAATTGACACGAGGGTGGGAAAAAAGATCTAACTCTAACATCATAACCTCAGCAAAAGAAATCATCTCGCTTGCGATTTTTAATATATTTTAATATTCGAATATTTTAATATTCGTTTTCTTCTTCTGCTTACTTCCTTGACCACTCTGTAATCTGCTCTGAGCTTTCTCAGCAATGGTTTTCCCAACTTCTGGTGCTCTCTTTATCAAGGCTCGGTGCACAGGTAACTCCTCCAGTACATCTCCTATCATATGCTGACCGGCTTTTAGGAATTGACGACCGACAAATTGAGCTGCAGGTTTTAAAAGTGGACTTAGAAAGGAGAAGGCACTTCTGAAAATGCTTCCTAATCCGTACCCGCGCAGCATTGGGGGTCCCGTAAATACTTGAGCCCCCACCTTCCTGCAGTGTGTAATATCTGAGATAATCAATCATCCTTCACTTGTCGGAAGTGTAATTTAACTATTGTTAAATTACGATAGTAATTTGTAAATACTATTTTCGTAACGGATAATAATCAGGGTGAGCAAAAATGAAGTAACGCTTGGTGGTGCACTGAATAACTCCTAACAATGGTGCACATGTATCTCCAACTATCGGTTCTTCGATTAAATCTGAATAAAAAAAAATATGCGGCTACACCCCTTTTTATATCAACTGGATATTTGCCAGTAAACTGTGCCATTTAGTTTAACACCAATCTGATTAAAAGCTTGGGAAACAATAGATTGTAATCTTTTGGGACTGTCAGAGAAAAAATGGTGTTGTTTGGGTTCTTTTTTCTAGTAATCACAGAACTCGCATCAAACTCTGCTCGAAGAGGTTCAGAGAGTGAATTTTAACTGCCATGGGGAATCTTGTACACTTTGTAAAATCCTTCTTTAGACTTTTTGAAAACTTTATTTCCTGTGATGTTGTTGTTGTCGATAGTGTTGACTCCTCATTCTCCTCCTCCTCTTCCAACCCCACGTATCATTTGAAACGCATTGTAATCGGAATCGATGTTTAAATTCTTCCGTAAGAAGAATTTTGGCAAGAGCAACTTCTGATTTACCTTTAAGTTTGACCGCGTGTGGTAATTACACTTGAAATTTCGTTTGCGTGTTAGTAGGAAAGTCGGAAGTGTAATTTAACTATTGTTAAATTACACTTTTTAACATTTTCATACTGGCGTTACTGTGAAGGGTTAAGTAAAACATCTTCACTACGAACCAAAGAATTATACGATAAGGAGTATCCGAGCCAATTAACAATATGCGCTGTTTAAGTAGTTGTTCGATTAGATAACCGTCTTCCAGAAGTTCATTGGGTATATCAGCCTTTTGAGTTGAGGTTTATAGAATGTTCCGTCCACTATCTCATCGTCCTGACCACGAACTCTATATACTACAGAGTTTCTATTAATAAACTGAGCAATAATGAACAATTCTCGTGTCCAGTTATCCCCAAACTCTTTTCTAAATTTGTGGGTATCATTACTTAAAACAACGCTATCACCATTGCGAAATTTTGGTTTGGTAGTCTCCTCTTGGGTTCCGTACAAATATTTCCAAACACGATCCTCGTTGTTATGTCTAACTTCCGAAGGAGCGATACCGATAGTGTGGTGTAAGGTTATAAGTATGTACAAGGGTCGGCAAACCTTTCGTATAACGTTTACTTTTATTATACGTCATCCATTTGTAGATCTTTGCTTTCAATCTTCTGATAAATCTTTCTACAATGGGTGCTTTCATTTCGCTCATGGTCGTGTAGAAATGAATATTATGATTCTTAAACAATGCACGAACTTTTTTGTTGCAAAACTCTTTTCTTTGATCTGAGAAACATGGCATTTATGTAACATGGCACTTCTTTAAAAATAGACTCGAAAGCATTAACAACAGCGTCTGCTGATTACTTATTCAGTGTTCGAACCCACGCAAATCGGAAAAAACACTAAGTGCACACAAGAAGGAAACAAATGACCCAATTCTCTTTAGCATGGGATGATATATCTGCCAAATCACATTGAAAAGTG
The DNA here is from genome assembly GCF_054136105.1 of Typopeltis vanoorti. Lineage (NCBI taxonomy): Eukaryota > Metazoa > Arthropoda > Arachnida > Uropygi > Thelyphonidae > Typopeltis > Typopeltis vanoorti. The sequence continues at coordinate 28,663,402 of NC_143551.1, forward strand.
TGTAAAAGTGTCGGGACTTTGATTAAATTGCGTTTAAACTTTCTTCTAATGGGTTTATGTCTGACATAAGTAGGCTGTGTTGCTAACCAACTTTTCACGGTTTCATGTGGCAAATTTGTATGTTTCTGTAAAGCTTTGATACTTCCAAAACTATCTACTCTATTAGGATTATAGTAATCCTAATAGAGTAGTTACGATTACTATAATATTTTTACTATAATATTATTTAGGGTTACTAAAACGTTTCCATCACTAGAAATAAGATTTTTTTTTGCAGGTGAAAATCAACAACCATCGCAAAAATGCCAACTGATTGTATTTATACTACTGCTATTTTTGTTTATGACCTGAAATTTATATATTAGTATGGAAAGTAGTGTCAATATCAGTCAATCGCACATGTCTCATCAGAGAAACGTTACAACAAAACACCACAGACAGTGGTGATATCTGTGAAATAAAATGTGTAAACTTAAATGAAAAAATGCTGTCGTTGATGTGTTATGCATATTTAAGTAAGATAACTTTTGAAATCACAGTGAATTCACACACAGTTTATTTATTTATTGAACTTTAAGGTCTTAAATTTTCGACAAATCAAAATATTCTGCTGAGTTATGAATAAAATATGCATCATAATATGAATATAGAATAAAATATGGATGAATTATGAAAAAACAGTGTGTGTTTGAGGGGACACCCTCAAACACACACTGTTTTTTTTTGACACACATATAATTAATTATTCAAATGGCAATTAGTAATGCCATCTATGTTTGTCACCGTGGGAAATTCCAAGATAACGTATGTCAAAAAAATCGCTCACAATTCCATAGGCAAACCAAAACAACATGTGATATTACAGAAACATATGTTCCCCAGAAATATCCACACACACAACGTAACGATTCCTTCTCTCTAAAACACCCACAATGTCGACACGAACTAGACACTCCAGGTAATGTCACTGACTGAACGGAGGCCCCCAACGAAATTCCAAACATTCCAAACTCTATCTTATCACTATCCATCACACATAATGCCATACACAAACCATTTACTTATCTACAACTCATAACAACACACATCCACGTCACGGACGTTGTTTCCCCATTCACCCTACCCCTATTTTGTTCATAGTATCCCACCAGTCACACCACGAATCTTTATCCACTAATATATCTTCCTTTTCTATTCAAAACAATAACGTGACTTATTTACAACTACCAAATGATATTACTTATCTTCATCTGATTCCAACACACATTCAAGACTCGATTCCGTATCTTATCTTGATCTTGATCTTGTTTAAACTGTCTCACCAATCACGACACAAATCCTTATCTTTAACATCACCCACAATGCCATTCACGAACCAAAACACAAGAACTGACGTCACTGACACATCTTCCCCAGGGAAATTCCAAACATTTCAATCTAATGACGTCACATAGAATGATGTCCTCCGATGATCAACCAATCACATTAAGATTCCTTATCTTATCTTGATCTTGATCTTGTTCAGAGTGCATGCCATACTACTATCATTGTATGCTACTTTTTTTCGATGTAATTGTGTGTGTGTGTGTATATATATATATATAAATTTTTCTGTGTATATATAATGATGATGCATGACATAGCAGTCGGGAAATATATGCATATCCTAATCAGGACTAGAGCTTTTGTAGCTCTGTCAGTATAGATGACGCCCTCTGGTCGAAAAGACCCGTAAGTGACGTGAGGAATCTTTATTTGGCCATTCTTTCAGATAAAGGTCTCCTACGCGGGTAGAGGTGTTTTTCACTCGAAAACTCGGGTTTTACGTCAAATGAACACGCATGAACACTCATAAATACTTCCCGGCCATATGCCGGTCCCGAGCCCGAATAAAATTGGGAGGTTCAGAAAAGCAATGGTGAACTACCCTATAAAACAGGCTCACCAGGAATACCTTGTGGGCAATGAATACAAAGTGATCTATGGTCGGAAACGACTGAAAGGGAAAAACCAGACAATTAACCAGGACGCGCTGTTTCTCATAGATTACACATATGATTAATCAAAATTTTTACTGTGGTATGAAATTTGGAATGAATAATTTAGATTTTTTTAAAAGTGAATGTTGATTCATTTGTTCTAGCCAGTGCAACGATTTTTCATTAAAAGAACAAGAGTTATTCACTACTTTATTAAATCTTGAGACTTAAATTGTATAGAAAATTTCTTATAGCAATATATCTTATAACACTTCTATCACTTAAGGAGTAAGCAGAATATTTATCTACTGAACAGTAATAATAATAACATATTATACGTTTAAAATCTATGACGCATGTGATTCGCATTAAAATTTTGATTTGCATTAAGCGAGGGTTAAGGGCTCAAAACATTCCTTTGGTATGTAAAACTCATTAATGACTAAAGAATTATACTGTATTTGGAAAATTGTTGTGATTATATATTTAGACAAGTCGTCTTATTATCAGGTTCCATCAGAAGATTTAGGTTAATATAGGAGAATAACTCAAAGAACCCCACGAATTTATAATTATACCTGGTGTTATAAAACACCGTAATTATAGTTCATTACTATCGTGAATGAGCTATGTCTTTTGTTTCAATTTTTTTTAATTTCTTTTTAATATTTTTTGTATTTATCTATATTTCTCCAGTTACGGAAACCATACTTTATAGATCAAAAAAAAAACATTTTCAAGTCGATTCAATCATCTTGAATAAGCAGGAATGTTGTCTTTCACCGGATATTGAACTTGGTCTCATTGAAGAATGAAAATTACAAATTTCCAAGCCCACTGCTGAATTCTTAACAGCTGCTTGTTGGTTGGTTGTTCGGTGGATACGCTACCCACTCAGTCAACCAGTCCGGCATTGGTTGGATTCCCTTAAAAAAATTTATGTTGAGTAAGAAAAAAGCCATTTTACAACTCGTATACATTACAAAATAAAACGGAAATATTTTAATTTAATATTTTAATTATAAACATATTACAACTTCAACATTACCTGCATTTTCAGAATGCAATATGAAGAGATGATTTTCTATAGCTGTCTTTCCTTTATAGACATCTTTCAGCATATGTTGTATAGCTGTGCATTTCCAGTTTTCGTCGGATACACCAATGCATAAAGCTATATAAAACAATTAAAATTTCCGAAAATCAATTAAGTAGTAGAATATTTCTGTGATTACTAACAAAAGAACAATATGAACTCTCATTACAATTATCATTATATAAGCAATCATTTCAAAACTGTTCAGTTTTAATATTATAATTAAAAATTCATTGAGCATAATAGATATCTCTCATAGTTCTGAGGGTCGTACATTAAAACGACCTAAATATTATATATATATATATATATATATATATATATATATATATATATATATATATATATATATATATATATATATATATATACAATATACAATACTATCAACAAGATTTACTCAAAATAACCACCATTAGCATCGATCACAGCTTCAATTCTGCTTCGGAACCTCGAACAAGCTGATGCTACAGTCTCCCTGGGAAGGGCCGCAAAAACTGTTTTAATTTTATCCATTAACTGGGCTTTTGTATTACTGGAAGTGCGATTGGTGTCTTTTTCAACTGCGCCCCATACAAAATAATCCATGGGGTTAAGGTCTGGGGAGTTTGGAGGCCAAACATTTGGACTGGTGAAGTCGTAGAAATTTTCAGACAACCATTTTTGACTTTTCCCAGAGGTGTGGCAAGGGGCCGAATCCTGCTGCCATACATACGGCCTACCATTGGCTACCCTTGTTATCCAGGGCTTGACTACAGTTAGCAACTCCACGAACAAAGCCCGAATTCCAATGCCAGGGTTCTTCAACACCTGTTCCTGCAGATTTGCGAGGAATTCTGCTGTACGAACGCAATCAGATCGTCTGCTAGGGATCTTTCTTCTTGCTACATCCTCGTAGTCACCATTGAAAGTCTCTAGTTCATGCCTGATTGTTTTTACTGTATTCAGGGAGCATTGGGCAGCAGTCGTAATATCCTTATTTTGATGGCGGGCACGAATCATCATGATACAAGTTATTCTCTTCCATGATTCAAGTGGGTTCCAGCTATCCATCCTTTCTGACATCTTGTATATGAATGAAGAAGGGTCCAAACTTTTAAATGAAGAGAAGTGTGTGTTAATACATGTAACTTACGGAAAAATATAATTAATTATAAATATGTCAAATTTATCCCGAACACCCTGTATATATATATATATATATATATATATATATATATATATATATATATATATATCTGTTGGAAGAAGCGAAAAAGATATATGAGACAATAATAATTGTAGGATTACTACCCAGTTATGACTCTAATGAGTTAAGAAGGGGGAAGATGATAGACAATGATTTCAGGCGCAGGCTGTGTAGAAGATATGGATGCGAGGTTTTAGATGTCTGGGGTGTGTATTTGATGGCAAAATAGGATTGTATAAGAATCATGGCCTGCACTTGAATTAATTTGGCATCAGAAGCCTGGAGAAATTATTAAGAAACCTAATGCAGAGAGTCAGAGAAATTAGATCATCAAGGGCTGAATGGGAAAATTTGTGTGAAAGTTCAGCTATGGTATTCAAACGTGATAAGGATATGAATGTCTTCGAACATGTTTATATATGTGGGGAAGGAGTGTAAAAGATATGTCTTGGATTCGGACCTTTTAAGTATGTCTGGGAAGGGTAAAGAGAAAATTCTAGAACAAGACCAAATAGATTGCATATCTAAGTACAAGAATTGGCCTAGCAGTTAACTTATTATGTATATACACAAATGCCAAGAGCATTAGAAACAAAGGGGTTAAGTTGGCTGCTTTATTGAACACGATGTGCCGTATGATTGTTGCCATTAGTGACCTGGCTATCGAAATTAGATATACAGGGTGTCCCAAAATTCACGAAAGATTTAAATTTAGCGCCATTTGTGCGGTAAAGTGTTGCCAACGAGAAAAAAAGACAGCGTGACAGCTGACAGTTCAGGATTATTAAAAACGGAGCGCTACACGAAATAACAACGCATTTTCATTGTTGAGCAATATTTTAAAAATAATGAAAGTTTGGCAGCTACAGTTCATAATTTTCGTACAAAATATGGTCGGAATAGTGATTTAACTTAATTAATTGTGAAAATATTAATAAAACAATTCAAGGAAACTGGATAAATTAGTGATCTTATACACTCTGGCCGTCATTCAACAAGTCGTTCAACAGAAAACATCGAAGTAGTTCGTGAGAGTGTTGCTGAGAGTCCAGGAACATCAAATCGGCACCGTGGTCTTGAAATGGGCATTTCGAGAAGCTCTCTACAGCGTATTCTCACGAAAGATTTGCATCTTTATGCTTACAAAGTTCAACTGATTCAAGAACTGAAGCCTACTGACCACACACAGTGAAGAGACTTCGTTGAATGGATTATGGAACAACAACAAGTGGATGCTTCTTTTTCGAACAAAATCATCATCAGCGATGAGACTCATTTTCATCTTGATGGCTTCGTTAATCGACAAAATTATCGCATTAAGGTTTCAGAAAATCCATGAGTGATTATTGAGAAAGAAATGCATCCACAACGGGTCACTGATTGGTGCGGATGATAATCCAGTTTTTTGTGCCTAAATTGCAAGATATCGATGTGGACGACATGTGGTTTCAACAAGACGGTGCCACATGCAATACAGCCCGAGAAACAATTCAATTACTGCATGAGTCATTTCCTGATCGTGTAATTTCCCGTTTTGGTGATCAGAATTGGCCGGCCAGATCATTGTACTTAACGCCGTTGGAGTTTTTCTTTGGAGTTTTTTGAAGTCTAACGTTTGTGCCAACAAGCCCACAACCACCCACCTCTTGAAGGAGGACAATGAGCGCGGTATCAACGAACTTCAGCCACATTTATGCAAAACGGTCATGGAAAATTTCGACAAAAGAGTGCGTATGTGCCAACAAAGCCGTGGAGGCCATTTACCCGATATGCTATTCAATGCATAACCTTATGCTGTATACTTTATGAATCAATAAGAAATTACAATTTTTAATTACAAACGTGTGTTTTCTATCAAAATTTAATTCTTTCTTGAATTTTGGGACACATTTTAGTATGTGGGATCGAGTGTAATGGGTGTACCATTTTTAGGAATGACAGAAGAGATAGAAGAGTAGGAAATGGAGTTCTACTAATGATATGAGATAAATTAAGTCCAATTAGGGTAGAAACACAAGAAAACACTGATAATAACAATGTCTCATGTAGCGGTGAGTTTGAATCTATATGATCTGGTGTGAAGGGGGAGGATAACAGAACGAAATATATAGCGGAGTGTTGCTACAGACCTGACGACTGAGTTACAGGGGACGAAAAAATGAATCGCCAATTTAGCCTTATGTGTAACAAGCGAATGATCACTATGGGCAACTTTAATTTCCAAAAAAACATTGATTGGATAGAAGAGAAATCTCATGATAAGAAAGATTAGGAATTTATTGAATTGTTGCGAGACAACTTTCTCAAACAACATGAGAATGAAGGAACTAGACGTCAAAGAGTTTTGGATTTGCTCATAGCTTCAGAAGGGATCTCTGTCAAGAATATGGATATTTTAGGACCAACTGGTGACACTGGTCATGCGGTTCTTTCTTGGGAAATTACTACTTGTATTGGGGTTCCGATTAAAACAGGTTACATGCTTAACTACAAAGCAGGAAATTATGATCAACTTGGAAGAATACTATCATTGGTCCCATGGTGTCAGTTGCTGAATGTGAAAAATGTCAACAGTGCATGGGAATCTTTGGAAAAGTGCTTATATGAGGCGGTATCGGAATTTATCCCTTGTGTCTGAAGAATAAATAGGTAGGGAGTGAAATGGATGTGCAGAAATATTAAGAAAGAGATCCACAAGTAGAAGATAATGTGGAAAGAATATCGTCAAAATAAGACTGAGGGAACTTATGAAATATACAAACTCAGGCTAGAAAAGTAACGAGAATTTTGAGCAAAGCTACATCGGAGAAGGCAAATAAATTGTCCATGGCAGAAGAATTATAAGAAAGAACGAATGTGGAAGAATAATTTTATTGAATGTTGATCGTTCTTGAGTGTCTGTAGCTGATGAGATTGGTCAGTTATTGAGTGCTCACTTTGCTAAAATACATCCATCAGGTGTATGTAATGTGCTGCAGAGTGCTACTGCTGCACTGGACGAAGAGTTAGATGTTCGTAAAATGAGGTTGAAGAACTGTTGCATAACCTGTATAAGAATTTGCCTACTGGGTCAGATGGAACATCACTCCGTTTGCTCAAGGAATGTTCAACCGAATTGGCTATGCTTTTTACATGTTTGTATAACTGGAGTGTCAGCTGAAGAATGATACCACAGTAACGGAAGGAATGTATGACAGTTCTTGTACAAGGGTGTTGTAAAGGCTGATGAGTCTAACTACCGATCTATCAATATGCCTGGTGTGGTAGTGAAGATTTTAGAGAAGTTGGTAAGAAATCGATACAGAAATGGATAGAAAATCATGCTATAATCTGTAAGGAACAGAATGGGTTTAATAAAGAAGTTAATGTTTTAGCAATTTTCTCCTTTTTTATAACAATTTCGTCCTTGATGGATAAAGGGAATTAATACACTATGATAATGTTGTAAATAATAATGTTGGGACTGATAAAATATTACTGATATTATTATTTTTTTATTATTATTATTAAAATATAATTTTTCATTATTTTTTTTCTTTTTATTATTTTTACTTGACACCTTCAAGGAACTGAAGGATTTATTGGGGAGAGCTCTCTACAGTCCCCCATTTATTCACTACACGGTACTATACAATGTTTCAGCTGAAAAACCTAGTTATTGGATAAGAAAAAAAAAAAGAAACCAAGTTGATTTAATTTATTAGAAACTAACTGTTTAAAATGCTTTATTTTAAGGTCTAATTCGGCTGCCTGATTTAAAAAGATAATAATCCTAATTGCTTCCGTTCTTTACGCTGGTATTTCACGAAGTCATAATACAAAATGCCTGTTGTAAAGCAGAGTTTACTGTACCATCAGTCCTCACTCCCATCACTCATAATATCTAATATCGGAACTCAAATGCATCTATAATGAGGATCTCATGAACTACGTGGTCATTGTAGAGGTTTCTTTTCATAATGAAATGCTGGACATTTCAACTCCTGCTGGAGGTGAGGAACTGATGCAGGTGTTACTGCTGAATATAAGTAGATCCTCAGGATAGTTATCGGATCCAACCAGGAGTTGCCTCATCTACGGATAATGCTTATTATATGAGTTTATGTAGCTTATTTGGTCGGAAAGACCTGGATTCGATTCTGTCCATGACAAGAGGAACTTTTATCTGGTCTCTTTCGCCTAAAGGCGATTTAGGTGATCTCATACGGATGTAGACAGTTTGTTTTTCCCAGAAACTCGGTTTTTTCCTATCAGAACAGCAAACCAGCTCGTGGGCACACACTGATCTACAATCAAAAATATATATTTAGAAGGCTCTTGTTGGAGGGTACAACCTCAACCGATCCTAAAAGGATGGATGAGGAAAATTGGAGGGAACATCACACGACGACGACAAAAACTACAACAACAGTATATATGCTGTTTGCTATAGATTTAACAAGGTGTTGGATTGCATCGATGTCGACAACATACTAGGCGGACACCTCTTCACCAGATAGCTCTTTATCTGACTCATATTTGAAGAAAGAGGACTGTATTTATGGATCTGTTTTCCAAACATTTCCAATACATTCTCAATGGGGATTGAGATTCCTAGTTTGCGGTGGGCAGGGAAGGTGATGAGAGTTCCTCTGATGCTCGTTGAACCAATCCATTAATTTTGCTTGATGGAAATCAGTATTGTAGTCCATGAAATAACCATCACCTAATGGACAAAAAGTCTACAATGCAAGACAGACTCATCGGCAAAAATATTCAGAAACTTCTTTAAGGACTGCCAGTCATCCCACATTATCACGTTATGGGCTCCGTACTAAGAGGACATGCACCAAGATATCATTTCCAGAAACTGTGTACAAAGCTAGCTGGATTCATTGCTTAATGTTGGCTCCCGCCAAACTCTTTGCTTACCATCGGGACTAAACAATGTGTACTGTCATTCACCGCACTGCATGACTTCTTTCCATTCTACCAGTGTTCAGTCACTGTATTCCTGGCACCACTGCAGACAATCCTTCCGATTTTTTGCAGAAATTATTGGTTTCCCTATAGGGGTGCTACTGCAAGTTGCATGTCCTATTCAATTCCCTTTGCATAGTTCAGTGACATATTGGTCGGGAGCAGTTATCATTAAAATCTTCGGGTAATTGCCGAAGAAAGGAGGTTCTGAATGTCCGTACAAGCCTCCTCGGACCTTTACGTTCCGGGTAAGCTCTCTTTCAAGCACAGTTAAGTGTATTAGACAAGGAATGTAGGTGATGTTTCCACTGATTTAACACCATTATATCTTCCCTTTTGAAAAACCAGTCAATCCTGCTCTTTTTTAAACTCTTGTCTCGAGACGGGCGGACAACCACAAAAATGTTTTTAACAAACTCTGAAATATCCGTTGCTTTTCTGGTTTCGATAAAAACTGTTAACCATTAGAGATCAGCAGCGTTCTTAAATAGTTACTAGAACAAGTGGTGACGCAAGGCATGAAGTATTTTGCACATATGCTGATTAAGTGATTTTTATGTAAAACTGCATGAATCCTTCTAATTTAGTGGTCAGGATGAATATAACATATTCGCATTAGCTCCGTGGGATGTGCGATGGCGAAACAGACTAAAAAACATTATATGAAAGTGTCAAATATGACACTTTCATCACGCCATTCAGTGTAGTGGTCCTTAACAATAAGATAAAAGTAATTTGCCATCCAAAAACATTGATATAGCTTCCTATCATAATTTCATTCGTAAATATCAAATAGGTAAATAATTCACCACTAAATTATTCGAAGTTGAGATTATATCTGTGTTCTTAATATTCACTTTCTCTTAAATAATCTTCGTAGCCAGGTCAACATTTCTATCTTGTATGCTGGTATTTAATCTTCCATTTGGATGATTACCCTCTTCTTCCATATACTTTATTCAAAGGTCTTCTTACGATTTCATCACCATACGAAAATTGTGTTTGTTTGCTATATGCGAAAAATAGCTAATTTGTGTTACCTTAAAAGGTGCAATTAATTTCTAAAGTGAAGAGGTATATTCTGATAATGTTAAATTTCGTCCATAACTGTAAGTTATTTATTTCATCCGAAATGAAAATTTATGGTTATCTGCAAATAACCATGCCAAATTTTAATATCATACGTTTTATCTATTGCACTACAAAATTTTGCATCATTGGAAAACAACTGAATCGTTCCTCTCAAATCCTTTCCTGTATAGTTAATGTGTAAATTAAATAGTATCGAGCGAAGAAGAGAGCCCTGCAACACTCCACTAGTTACAAGCCTTCTACTATACTCTACACCTGAATAAACTACTCTCTTACATCTCTGTCCATCAAACATCCTCTTATACTCTTCACCAGTGTTATATTCATTCCTACGTGCTGCAATTTTTCACTGTCATGCTGCAATTTATCACACTCAACAGTATCACTGTAACCTCATTACCATAATCCAACTCAGCTGTCACTGTATTAAAAAAAGTGAATAATTTGCTGAAGCAAGACCGAGCCCTCATGAAACCATGCTGTCATTATACGTATCCGATTTCTGTTTACCCATTCCTCTAATTTGCTCCTGACCAATCTGATCAATACTTTGAACAAAGTTTCCTGATAATCTGATCGGTTAATTATTTTCTATATCAGACGTGGAGCATCCTTTATGCAGTGAACGATTTTCTCCTCTTTCCATCACCTGAATGCTAACCTAGAGCTGAGACTTACCTTAACTAATGTGGTCACAGGTACTGTAATTTCGCTAGCGTCTTCTCGTAAAACACGAGTTGGTATACCATTTAACCCTACGATGTATACTGAACTATTTTCGTTTATCTTTGAACTGCACTGTTAAATTCCTTTCACACTCTGCTTTTGACTTCTTACCACATATGTTACTCTCTGCTTTCTTTTTTGTACTGCTCATGTGCTTGCTGCTCACCTTTTTCCTTGAATTTTCTCCACATTTTTGGTAGCTCCAGCTGAATTATGGTATTCACCAATTAAAATCCCACTTGGTTTATTTTCCTGATTATAGGTATGCACTCTCTGCTATTAATTCCCTCAAATACATCTTAACCACTTCCCATTCACTACCTTTCCAGTTTCATATGGCATGGCACCGACCCTAGAAATCTTCTAAGCTTGTCTTATCTACCAGCCATTTAATTCTACACAAACCCCCTCTTAAATGAAAATTCCACACATCCACCTCTCAGGATAGAATGATTTAGCACCTGGGAGGTGGCTAAATCATTCTAACCAGCTGCTGGCAATGTGGTAATATTGGATGTGGAAAAATATTCTGTGGCAGTTATTAGGTATAGTATTATCAAACCAGTACTATATTCGACTACATGCTGCCAGAGATAAATATTCACCGAGAAATGAATACATTTTATTTCCTTCCCCATAACAAAAATTCGCTGGTCACTCCTCATTTTGCTTATTATCCGATGCACACTATCCCCAAATATCCTTTACAACCTCCAGTCCAAAGAAACATCCCACTGCATAACTTGTTCTGCTGGGCACTGTCACGAACCAGGTGGCCTCAAATATGCTATTTTCACTGGCCTGCAGTTGAACCTGCAATTATTGTCTATTATTTTCCCCTAAGTATATAAAGTTCAAAAATCCTTAGTCTCACTGCACTCCTGAGACTTTATGTTATCTATCTATTCTGGTCTGTTAACAGAGATATTAAGTGCAATTTATACAAATTCTTATACTGAACTGATCCACTAATATATGTGTCCCTACTGAACAGCTCTCCAATAAAAGCTCTAGTTTCCCTGATTTTGCACATGCCCAATGCCCATTAATTGAACAACACTGTTTCCAGATTCTATACACCAGATCCTTTTATAAGCTAACCATACTTCTTGTACAAGTCCTTATATTCGTCATACTCACTTCACATATTCTCAAATTTCACACCATTCCGTTTGTTTAACCTATGAATTGACTCATTGGTTACCATTGATTTGGGTTTTAGCTCATCGCTATCTCACACCTCGGCAACAGACTCACAATCTTAACGTCCACTCTTTCTTTTGCCATCTCCAGTAACTTTCATGTCCCTCCCTCCTTTCTTCTCCTTTCAACTGATTCGTTCTACTCAAAACAATCAACTATTTCATTTTACCCTTTTGTGTTCTGTTAACATCTTATATATGTAAGGAAATGTTTCATTTAAATATGAATATTATATATTCTTCAGACATAACCTCATTTATCCATTATAGTAGAGCTATATGAATTCCGAAATGATAAAGATAATTAAAAGTCGGGTGCGATAATCACATTTTAGCTCATCTTACTGATCGTTTGTGAAGTTATTGAAAATTTCCACTGACTATCGTTGAACTGACTTCAATTATTTCTACATGGTGTATATTCGAACTACATCGTTTACAGTTACTATTACATATTACATATTCATTGAATTGACGTTCAATGAAAGTTAGTTCAAATTCAAATTAGTTATTGTTTGTCCGTCAGAATATGAAATGAATTCTAAACTGAAAGAATGTAAAACTTGATGAATGGCGTTACGTAAGCTAATAAACGTTTAATCACTTTACACTAGTTACTAAGTTCAGGAAATTGTGACGGGAAAAATTGCAGAAATAAATTATACTTCTCTAATATTAGGATCTAGTGTTCTAAGAACAACAAAAATCTTACTGAAGTGGCAGAAATTTTAAATTGGGAGTATATACGCATAAATTTATACAACACTCTACTTTGTAAATCTTGTTCATTTAGGCTTTCAGCGATAAGAGATCCAACTAAGAATAACAATTTAATCATTATCATTACTGAGATTTGCAGATGCATTTGTCTTTTGACTGCTATCGATCAACAATTTATAAAAATTTATTTCATATTATAAACTTGATGCATAGGCCTCACGTCATTTTTTTTTTTCAATTTACTCTGAAATTCACCAAATGGGCGTGGCCTGTATGACCAATCGTTTCCTGAAATTTCATGACGACTATATTTATTTGCTTACAAACATTTAACCTCTTTTGTTTTTCATAAGAGAATAGTAATGAATACTTAGCAGGAGTAGGTAGGTTGTTGAGAAACAATTAGAATAAACTTTACTGCAGTGTCAAGTGCAAACAGCATTTACAGGGTGTTCGGGATAAATTTGACAGTTTCGTAAGGAAAAAGAAAATCTTCTTTGTATCTATTAAATTTAATGAATTGACAAAAAAACATTACAGGCAGAGTTAATTACAATACTATCAACAAGATTTACTCAAAATAACCACCATTAGCATCGATCACAGCTTCAATTCTGCTTCGGAACCTCGAACAAGCTGATGCTACAGTCTCCCTGGGAAGGGCCGCAAAAACTGTTTTAATTTTATCCATTAACTGGGCTTTTGTATTACTGGAAGTGCGATTGGTGTCTTTTTCAACTGCGCCCCATACAAAATAATCCATGGGGTTAAGGTCTGGGGAGTTTGGAGGCCAAACATTTGGACTGGTGAAGTCGTAGAAATTTTCAGACAACCATTTTTGACTTTTCCCAGAGGTGTGGCAAGGGGCCGAATCCTGCTGCCATACATACGGCCTACCATTGGCTACCCTTGTTATCCAGGGCTTGACTACAGTTAGCAACTCCACGAACAAAGCCCGAATTCCAATGCCAGGGTTCTTCAACACCTGTTCCTGCAGATTTGCGAGGAATTCTGCTGTACGAACGCAATCAGATCGTCTGCTAGGGATCTTTCTTCTTGCTACATCCTCGTAGTCACCATTGCAAGTCTCTAGTTCATGCCTGATTGTTTTTACTGTATTCAGGGAGAATTGGGCAGCAGTCGTAATATCCTTATTTTGATGGCGGGCACGAATCATCATGATACAAGTTATTCTCTTCCATGATTCAGGTGGGTTCCAGCTATCCATCCTTTCTGACATCTTGTATATGAATGAAGAAGGGTCCAAACTTTTAAATGAAGAGAAGTGTGTGTTAATACATGTAACTTACGGAAAAATATAATTAATTATAAATATGTCTAATTTATCCCGAACACCCTGTACATGTAGGCGAAACTTCAGCCGATGTCGAAGATAACCATCATAATCATATTAATATAGTGTTCTTGTCCTAAAGAATAAATCGAAAGAGACTCCAAAGCTCTGATATTAAACTTCGCGTGACTCATATCGAAGAAATATTGAAAATCTATATTTGTTTAAATAAGAGAAATAAATATAATAATGGAAACGGTTATTGACAATCATAGGAAAGTCGTGTTTTGTCATATTTCACAACGGCATGAAATGCAGTTTGTTTGTGTAGTAACCCCATTTGTTATTCACAGTCAAGATTCTAAAATCGCTTTTGACATTTTGCCGTTGACAAACTTTTGTTCCTCATGATTTTACTATTAAAGTAGTTCAACTGAGCGACATGAAAAATTTTAATGGCGATCAGAACTGTATATTATGAAACTGCATAAAGCCATGTAGTGACAGCTATTATTATTTCATCGATCAAAAACGAATTATAAACAGTCATCTGTTCAGTCGTAGGAAATTAAGATTGGTACAAAAACAACTTATAATAAAAAATGGTTGTTTATCATTGTACATTTATTATCTTGAATTTCCTAATCTTATTAACCCAGATACTATGTTCTCCGGATAAGAACAATAACACATGGAACTATTCGTTCCATGACTTATTGTTATATATTTCCGTTATTTTATATGAACTATGGTGATATGATATGATATATAACCTTTTGAGGTATTCTTTGTTTCTTATTGGCCTAAATTTGCATAAGTTCCTTCTATGTCCATTAAATGCGCTGTATGCATAGAGATATTTTAACATTAAAACTGTATATACAGTTTTTTATATATACTGTATATAGAGGACATCAAAAAATTAGTGTCGTAGAAAATATGCCAGAAAAAATGTATTTATACATCACCTGAGACAATACATTACTCTTACCTAATGAATTATCTTCATAAATAAATAAATAAATAAATAATTGATTGTTTGATAGGATATTCCTTGATATCCTTGAAAGTGATGGTGTCAATATCTACCATCTATAAAAATGAGAGTTATCCAAATTATATCTGAAACCATGTTCTCTTCGCAAGTGAAGAAATTTGCTAGCTTAACTTTCATTCGGTTCTCAGATAATGACTCACAAATTTAACTATTTGCTTAAATTTTAGCAAATGTTTAAAATTTTGCTAAAATAAGAAAACTAGCTTCTATAAAATCTGTTGTTTTAAAATTGCAGAATATAAAATAAAATATAACAAAATAATTCCTTTAAAAGAATAATAAATTCTCATAAACCTAATATCCGCTAATTCTCTTGGCAACTAGACAAAAGTATCTAGTTGCCAGGAGAACAAGTTCCTTGACAACTAGAAACTTGTGTCTAGTTGTCAAGAGAATTAGCAGATATTCGGAAAATTATTATGGTTTTATTCACAAAATTCACAGGCCTGTTCACAGTTCAGCGAAGCAAAACCTGTTGTTTCTTTTCGACATCGACTTCGCTCCACAGTGAACAGACGTGTGAATTTTGTGCTCCTCGTTAATTTACAAATCTAACTTGGATAATCAATTATAATAGTAATTATTTGGTCCTTTTCACTGAAATTTATATATAATATTGGATTTAATGGACCATGGTTTTGATAAACATTTACAGTTGGCGAAAGTAGTCGACGATTACATATACAAATGTTTGATAAACATTTGTATATGTAATCGTCGACTACTTTCGCCAACTGTGTCTGTCTGGTTTTATCAAGACGAGAAAGGTTATACTAACATTAAATGCAAAAACAAAATAATGCAGTAACGATTTGAAAAGCAGTCAAACAAATTGGAGAGCACACGGATCAAACGCATAAAGCGTGAAGACATAGTCATTGTTATTGAGTCGCGTTTTATAATTTTTCGAGTAATTTAATTCTGCTAAACTCGATGATTTTAATGTTTTCTAAATGGCTTTTAACATTATTCCCTAGTTTCTGTTGAGGTTATTTCCTGTCCGTAGGACTACTGCAGCTTCCTTAAAGGTTCTACATCTGTAATCCTCTTCAATATATGGCATAGAGCTGTTGTCCCGATCTATACAATGGTTTGAAGTTGAGGAATGATGTGCTAACCCTGAGGTGTCTGTTCTATTATTATTAACGTCTCCGACATGTTCCTTCTTTCGGATTTCGGATTTCGGAAAACTGGGCAGGTACATCTAGACGTCCGTGCTGAGTTATCCCTTATATCAAAAACTCTATCACTTAATGGTTATTCTCAAAATCGAATTAATAATATTCTCTATAGAAACAACCTCCAACAACAACCTCTGGCGACACAGTACTTATCGTCCATCGTAATACCCTATGCAGGCTTCGTCTCCACGAAAATAGCAAGAAAGATGAAGCCTTTTAACATTAGAGTTGTCTTTAAACCTTCCATAACTACACGACAGTTCATAGGATCCCCTATGGATAGCGTCGCTTTCTACAAATATGCAGGTGTTTACAGCATACCATGTACATATGGATTGACTTACATGGGGCAATCTTCAAGAAGCCTAGAAATCCGAAAGATGTTTATCCAAACCATGGTCCAATAAATCCAATATTATATGACATGGATAATCAATATTTTTATTAGCTTTGCTTATAGTATTAATTTTGGTAATACGTTTAAAATACGCCACCTTAAAAAGGTTTTTTTTTTTTTTGAGATCATAAAATCCCCCCCCCCCAACAACAAAAAAAAATTGTGCTTTTCTGACGACTTCAAACCTTGATTTGACTTATTCTCCATAAGTTACTTCCAAAGTGACCTTGTTAGTCACCTACAACCTGACCTCGGATTCGATGTTCCCTTCTAAAGTGAACAATAGCCTTATTGTGCACATAAGGATTAAGAGACAACTAACTTCAGCAATGACTCTTGATTCAATCAGATGGATTAATATTTACATCAAACAAAATACCCATAAGCTGATAAAAACGAAATTTCAGACAGCCGAAAAAATGTACCTAAACCGAAAGAACTGCATCAACGGACACAGTTAAATACTAAACTCAATTTATAGGCCACCAGTCGAAAATCCTAAATTATTCCTAGAGGAAATAGAAACCTAGCTAATAAAAATAAACAACTTTAATCAGCCTATAATTGTAAAAGGAGACACGAGCACCACTAACTTCAACCCAGAATCAGGCGCAACTACAGCTTATTTAGATTTATTTTCCAGCTTGTTTAACAGCAACCATTTTCTCTTATACTAGAGAGAAAATAATAACACTATAGACCATATCAATGGGCTTGTTACATAAAACAGAAATGTTATCGCAACTATGAAAACACAACTAACAAATGAATAATATATATCATTACACAGCCAAGCACTGAAGAAACAAAACTCCAACTCTTTACTAAAAAAATCAAAGTATTTTAACGAAGTAATAGATGATAGCATTGTGACGAAGAAATTAGGAAAACTCCATGTCATATTATAATGCAATCCGATAATCCGGAAGAGTTGTGACTTTTTCTTCAAAACGACGCATAGTATATCCAAGAAATCAAGATTAGCACAGCAGAGATTCATCTCCATGGCTAAACGACAATATATTACAAAATATACAAAAACACCATTTATGTTAACAACTAAGAAGAAATGCATGTAATCAGATTTGGAAGAGAATTTACACAATTCTGAAACAAACTCCAATCAGAAATACTCCGACTTGAACTTAATTATTACATCAACGAACTAAGTAAAAATGAAAGAAACTTGGACAACAATAAACGAAGCTCTCAAAAAAATACTACTTTCTCCTACAGGAGTGACTTTTATCTAGAAATTTTCCAAAAATATTTTAATTAATAATCAACTAGCGTACGAATATGATATTACCTATAAGAAACAAATTACACATTTAAAGCGAACTATATCCAATCTTAGAACGTAAAGCACCAACACTATCCAGAGACAGAGAAAAAAAAATACTTTTTGGTTCTCTCAGAGAAAACAAAACGTTTGGATAGGGTTACTTCAAAAATAAACTTCAAAACATCCCTTGGATAAGCGATATTAAAATGCACACCTCCATCTTATCACAAATAATACGGAAATTCTTAATCTGAATATTTAAGAAATGTAAAATACCACAACTTGAGTTATTTTGTATATTATCAAACAACGAATACGTATTTCCTAAAAACGAAGGAACCAGTATCTAAGTGGATGAGATTTGTGAAATACGCCACTCATCTTCGGACAAAAATCACTTTGTAGTGGTATTTGGTGTTGACTTATCTTAAGGTTTGGTGCCATAGATACACTATTCTTAAAAAAATCAAAGGGAACTTCACAACTGGTTCGACACTGCCTGAAACAGAATCAACATTAGAAAATGAAACCGTCCTTACAGCAAAGAAATGAGATTAATCGCAGCATTCCTCAATGACTATTGCCATTACCTTCAAATATTTTTGTAAATGGAAAATTTTCTATCCACCTGCAGCTGCATAGTCGCATATATCAGCATACACATGATACAATGGCTACAAATATCTCAGATATATTATATTTCACATTGCCCAAAGAAAGCAAAATCTATAACCTTGTCCAACAATCTAGGAAGTTATAAACCTCAAATATTTATGCCTGCACTTTGATCACAATACGCAAGACCACACATACATATTACCATTATACACTATAAAATCTCTAAAATGCACTATTAACAAGACATTACTTTCATATACTCTGATACGATATATCTTGCAGCACAACATAAATTCTGCACTGCAATACTTTATGAAAAATACTAAACACATTAAAAAACAGACTGATAGCAACAATAGCTGAGGAGTACCTAATAATACCTCTCTGTTTCACTAATCAAGATATAACAATAATCGACTTCTGATTACAAGAAATCTCAGACATCACACTCTCCTGCTAAGAAAATAATTTTCCTTAAAATAAAGAACAGTAATAGTAATAATTCCACATCAAATAAGACCTCAGCATATAACATATATCAATGCATATCGTAAAGCAGCTCATCAGTTCTATTTAGTAGACCTACTAAAAATGTTTGTATACAATATAAAGGACCTAACTTCATATGCTGCTCAGTTTCGTTATATTGTCCCTGAACTTCAGCTTCGTATCTATTAAAACCTAACTGTCCCCAAATCGGTAGTTTTTTTTCCTAGCAAAATCTCGCCAATCTAATAAGAAAATTAATATAACATTAAGCCAAGAGGCATAATTTTAGTGCAGTAATTGCCATTTACTAACACTTAACTGATTGGCCTTTGGCACGTTACTATTTCCAGCATAATTAAATAATTCTGCAAGTATTGAATATTAGTTCTATTCCTAATTACCTTAGCAATCTTTGAATCGTTATCAAAGTTATTCCTATGTCTCCTCTTAAATACTTCCCAATGTAATTAATGTGAAGATTGAATAACAATGAATCAAGAACTGATTTGTGAGATGTACCACTGATCACCTTAAATCTTTACAACCATTTTAGATATGTAACTGAGTCATTCAATTGTCCATAATAGTAATATACAACTGAATCTCGTAAAGTCGAAAAACATCCTGGTGCATTCATTCCCCCTTGTGTAAGCTAACGGTGCAATTTATGCTCAAGTTATTGGAATCAGACCTTCCCACAGTAAATCTATCTGATAACTACAAAGTATGAGTTCTATGTTAACCAATTTCTGTATGCGCCCTCTTAACAACATTTCCAAAATATTTATAACCACTCTAAAGGTGGTGGAGAAGGTCAATAATCAGACACATCAATTTGCATCCTTTGCTATGGACAGTCATACATTTATTTCACTGCTGTGAAATCCTCCTTTCATCGAGGCTTAAATCATTCATGTCTTTAATATAACGTTCTTAGGGAAAAAATTCAACTTATTTGTGTTTTAAACTGAAGGTTTTAGAAATAACCTCCATTGCATTGCATGTTATTTTCGAAAAGAAATTTACTACATACACAGTTTAATAACAACTATGTGTCTATTCTCGAAGAGAGAATATATTCCCTCTTCGTGGAGAGAGATTCTTTAATCTTACTGAGTCATTAAGAGATATGATGTTAATAGGAATTGCGAGTGGTGGTGGTCTCTTTCATTCTGTGTAATGTGCAGAAACCGTTCATGATGCGAACAGTTTGCAGTGATCATCAACGCAGAATTCAGTAGAACTATACACAAGGTTGTCTCTTAGTTTTGTCTTTCTCTGATATATATAATTCAAATCATCTCTTCAAAAATGCTGATCTTCCCTTTCGCTAGATATACAAATGTAGTATGAAAGCATACATTTTTATCAGTTGTCTGTGAAATTATTTTAATTACATAACAGTGTAATCAAAACGATTGTTTTTCTCAATAATCTTAGAGTTTTGCGCTTATGATGCAGATGAAGAATTTTTTCTTCTGGTCACAATCCCTCCCTCTCTCTTTCTCTCTCTCGCACGCACACACACACACACACACACGAACACTAACAAAGAACAAAGACTGCTATTTGACAACTTTGATACTGTGTTTTATATTTTAAATATATAAAAAAAGAAATATTATATTCCATTCGATATGTGTATGATTTTATAAAAAGACATTAAAGATGATTTACCATTTAGTTGGTTCCTTGCTATTGCAATGCTTCCCACCAAGAACAGCCAAGCTCTCATACGCAGACTCATTGTCTTTCTTTTCTAAAGAACTGGAGGTATTAGGCTTAAATTGGAACGGATTTCTTATCATTCGTGTTATAGCGGCCTCTTGTTTTCAGTAACACACACAACAGAAGTATAAACGCATGTGAATGTTTATCCATTTCCTCTGTATATTGGTAAATCAATAAACATAGTTTTTCATGAAACAGCTTCGATTATCATAACTGCGGTTCGTCGCAAAAGTAGTATTGATAAAACGCGACCTGTCTTTGCATTTTAGAATTGATGTCCAATTTGCGTGCTAAGAGAGTTTTTTCTAAACAATGCAACTGCAGGCAATTATCAATCTTTATTTAGATGACTCGCGATTTCTCGAAAGCTTCAGCTATATTCTGGTTATATCTATTCTGTTAATATTCCCTTCAAGGAGTACTTTCAAATATATTAATATTTTATAATTCATTAGTATTGAGAAATACACATTCGCAAAAAACAATGTCTAAATTATCGCTCAGTTGTGAAATGGTGAATGCTTTGATGGAATGGTAGGCAGAAAGCTCGTGTTTCTTCTTACCATTTCAATAAACTCTATATTTACATGCAATACTTTATTTATGCATATGAGATTACAAAAGAAAGGAAGATATACATAAGGATTTTTAAAAAATACATAAGGAAAAGCGGTATTGATTTAATTATCCAGTATTACTCCACTTGTTTAAAGTATTGTTATTTTTTCTGGATATTGCTATTATTATTTATTATTATTCTGGAAAATATACAAACACTGTTAAGGGATGTTGTGAATAATAATATTGATTTATTGAGAAAATATTATTATTATTATTATTATTATTATTATTATTATTATTATTATTATTATTATTATTATTATTATTATTATTACAGAGGGCGCTGTGTATGCAGACGGATGCACGTACGCTGTATCGCTGCTCCTGGTTTTATAGGTTTAAAGTGTTATTTAATTCATGTTTCCAACTTGAAAGTGCTACTATTTAATTCTACTAGTCACTCTGAAGACAGGGATGTTCAAATTACCAAACGCGGATAAGTAAGATTCAAATTTTCAGTGTTGGAAGTTCATAGAATGTACTGCAGTCACCACCCAACGAAGAACAAAGGACGTCGCCATTTTAAAAGTCGCTAACGGGAAGAAAGGCTAAAGGTCACCGAGACAGCGAAGTTCAACCAAAATGAGCTGTAACAAATGCAATAAGCCACTAAGCGATGAAGGGGGACGGGCCGCATTGTTAAGGATGTAACAAAAAACAACACTTCCACTGTTCAGGAATCTCAAAAAGCACGTGGAAAGCAAAAGTGATGTTGGCACGGCACTGTTGGCATCAGCCGAAAGGTGATGTCAACAGCGCCGTAAGAAAACGAAGAACCAATACCAGACACCAAAGAAAAGTAACGACGCACCTCAAGGTTAGCCGCTTCCAGATCCTCAAATTACAGATAACTTTGAATCATTTAAACTCATGGTGAAAGACTTATTAAATGCACACATAGAACAAATTAACCGGAAATTCGAGGAGTATGAACATTACATGCAGTTCAATAACGAGACCTCTGAAGAAATTAGGAACCGTGCGAGAAATAAAGACGAAATTAACGATAGCGATAGAAACGCAAGAAACACTCCAACGCGAAAATCAAGAATTGCGGAAAGAAAGTAAACCTACTCAAGTGTCAAATGGAACACATGCTATAAAAAGAAAGAAAAAAAGAACTTCAAATTGAGGGAATAACGAAAGAAAATACAGAAGACTTAGCAACATAATGCAACTGATGGGCAGCAAAATTGGAATTCAAATCGCAACCACAGATATCACCTATATCAACCGAGGCCCACAAAAAAATAAAGAGACACCGCCACCAATCATCGCTCCTTTTACCAACAGAAATCTGAGAGACTCCATTCTTACAGCAAGCAAGAAAACAAGGCCGAAAACAACGATCCTAACTGATACGAAACTCCCAACACCAATCTATATAATAGAACACTGTACCCCATACTACCAAAATCTTCTATACCAAGCAAGGAATACATAAAAAGAGAAAAACTACAAGTTCCTGTGGAAATAGAATTCCCAGATATTTTTGAGAAAGAATGAAAACACTCGAGTATACATAATTACAAAGTAATCCGACTTACACAGCCTACCAATATAAAACACTAGCTCTTTACATCCTTAAGAATAAGATTAGAACTCATTTAAAAACAATATAATGGAGATCTCAAACATAGGCGAACATATCCAGTCAGACAACATAAACTTCAAGGTCTTTGACTCTTTTAAGAAATGGTCAGACAACATTTCCACCAATACCGACTTCACTATCATACACACAAACATAAGAAGTATAATAAAAAATTGGCTTACATTGATAACACAACTCAATTATACCATGATAAATATAGATGCGCTAATACTGACCGAAGTTGCAATAAACGACACAGAAATTTACGCATACAACATAAATAGTTATCAAACCTACAACTTATATAGACCAGACAAAAGAGGAGGTGGCATTGTGTCATTTATCAAAGAAAAATACAATGTGACAGAAAAACAAAGTCACTTCGAACATGGGGAAACACTAATTTTGAAACTCACAAATATCCACAATAGTATCAAATACACAATAAACACAATATACAGATACCCCAGATAATAATCCACTCAGTTTTCTTCATGAGTTAGAAACATGGCTAAGCGACATCGAACCGCGTACAACACACAGGCTCATTCTAATAGGAGACATTAACATAAATAATCTTGACCACGCTTCCTCAACCACTAACACATATCTTGATATAGTAAGTCAGTACAACATAAAACCTACCATTAACTCCCCAACAAGAGAAGAAATACTCAATAACTCACTAACAATCATGCATTGATCATATTAACATACGGGCTCCCATACATACATATACATCATCAGTAATTAATTTAAAAATTGCTGATCACTACTTTGTCTTAACTTCGTTTTATTACGTTACCTACCCCCCCCCCCCCATCACCACAAAAGTCGACAAAACTCGATCATACTAAAGAGCATTGTCGATAAACATGTAAAAATTACAGACTGGAATTCCCTACTTAAAATAAACGATCCTGTAACATCATACGAGAATTTTCAAATAAATTTCACAGAAATATACAAAAAAAGCAACAACACCTACACAACAAAACCTACACAAACGAGGCGACAAACAGACAACAATCCATGGATAAATGACGACATACTAAATACTATTACTGTAAAAGAAAATCAATGGAAAAACCTGAAAAAGTCACCCAGTAAATTTACAAACCTTATACAAAATCACAAGAAATAAACTAACAACAAATATTCGTACGGCAAAATGACGCTACTATTTCCAAAAATTCATGGAATATAACGACAACAGTAAGCAAACATGGGCTACACTGACCGAATTAGTAACCCGAAAAAATGAAACTTTTTGCATTAAAATCGTTCAGCACACGATTTTAATGCAAAAAGCTTCGCTCAGGACACAAACCAAGAGGAACTAGTGGACTCATTCAACCATGTTTTCACACACAACATCACACAACTCAAAAAAAGACAAACTACCAACGATCAACAAAAACTACCGACACAAAGTCAACAACAAACGATGTATTTTCCACCCATAACAAAACAGAATCTGAAAGAAGCAATCCTACAACTAAAACCAAAGACCACTCCAGGAATAGACAAAATAAGAATCACAGACCTTATAACACACTTTGAAGAAATAAATCCTATACTTTTAAAACTCGTGAACATAATAATCCCAGATACCCAGAAATGCAGACCAATAGCTACATTACCAGTCATCTCAAAAATTCTAGAAAAAATAACACACACCAGACTACAAAAATCTTTACAGATGTACAACATCATCTCACAAAACCAATACCAATAGAACACAAAACGCACCATTACTTTATTAGAAGACATCGCCCACACAATAAACAAAGCTCTCGACAAAAACAAGTACGCCGTCCTTATACAGCTGGACCTAACCAAAACATTTGACACACTTGAACATGACATACTACTCACCAAACTATACTCAATAGGTAAAAGAGGAACACTGCATACATGGTTCAAGAACTACCTCAAAAATATATACCTCAAATAGAACACAGGTAACAAAAATAGGTACATGTCACAGTCGGAGTATACAAGTAAAACAAACATGTACCTCATGGTGCCATATTATCACCCACCCTATTCAACATATACAGTAACGATGTTCATAACATATCCATAAGAAGTCAAATATTTCAATACGCAGATGACACTGCACTACTAGTAATCCAGACAGACATTAACACTGCTCTCTGCAAAGCACAACAAGTCCTAAATGAAATCAAAACATACTTTCACCAAAACGCAATTCTAATCAGCGTCACCAACACACAGATGTTGATAATACACAACGCAAGAATCATACGTCCCGCATCACTATCGATACATTGTCACACATACCGCTGCATTACCAACAAAAATGCCTACCAATGTTCCGAAATCAAACCTGTAACACACGCAAAATACCCCGGTCACTATATAGATTCCCACCTTAAATGGACAAAACATATAGAATACCTACACACCAAACTCCGGATCATCGCAGCAAAACTCTTCCAAGTTAAAGACATTATTCCACCCAACATAAAATACTTCCTATATCACGGTATCTGCGAATCCCTACTCAGATACGGAATAACAGTCTATGCAAATACATCAAACAGCCACCTAACAAACTTAGAAACATTACACAAGAAAATCGTGTCAAGAGTGATCTGGACACCTTACACGCAACAACCAATATCCGACAAGCACATGGCGATACACAGAAATCTGAGCATTAAAAACCTGAAACACTACATGACATTAACAAGGAATTACTTCAACATCACCTATCGAAACAACAGACACATATCGTATAACACGACCTCTAACAACTCGCTACATCCCCACACCCTTCAACAACTCATACGGTTCTTTTGTGAGATCACATCCAGATACCCACGCAACTCAACAACCTACCAAGAAAATTAAAACACATAGATAACTACAGAACATTAAAAAACGAACTCTGGAAAATATACCAACAAAGTTAAGAAACCATTAAAACTAATATACATATCGCAAATCACTAGCATCCAATGCCTACATCCCATACATAAACAGTAGCAAAAACACAAATAGTGAATGCTAAATCCCACTCTCTTCATAAAAGCTAACCCAAGCTTCGGAGTAGGTGGGATTAATTTGCCTCACTCATCTACAAGTAATTATTATAAGTAAATTCAGAAATTTGTATGTGTTATCACTCTTTCTCAATTATTATTATTATCATTATTATTAGTATTATTCTGTATACTCTGTATTCAAAAATTCTGTATAGTCTTTATTGTTAATATTAGAAGAACATGTGTTGTAAATACATAATATAGAAGCAAAAAAGTATTATTAAAAAATTTTAATTGGAAAAAAATTATTATTATTATTATTGAAATATAATTATTTTTTCCTTTTATTATTTTTACTTGACACCTTCAAGGAACTGAAAGTCTTATCTCTCCACAGTCCACCCTTTATATACTACATGGTACTCTACAATATTTCAGGTGAAAAACGTAGTTATGGGATAAGAAAAAAAAATAAACCCAGTTCATTTAATTTATTAGAAATTAAATACTTAAAATGCTTTATTTTAAGGTCTAATTCGGCTGACTGATGTAAAAGGATAATAATCTCGATTTCTTCAGTTCTTTACACAGGCATATCACGAAGTCATAATACAGAATGCATGTTGTAAAGCGGAGTTTACTGTATCATCAGTCCTCACTCCCATCACTCATAATGTCGAATATTGGAACTAAAATACATCTATAATGAGGATCTCATGAACTACGTGGTCACTGTAGAGGTTTCTTTTCAGAATCAAATTCTGGACATTTCAACTCCTGCTGGAGGAGGGTATCTGATGCAGGTGTTACTGTTGAATATAATTGGATCCTCAGGATAGTTATCCGATCCAACCAGGAGTTGCCTCTTCTACGCATAACGTTTATTACATGAGTTTATGTAGATTATTTGGTTATAAAGAACTGGATTCGATTCAGTCCATGAAATGAGGAACTTTTATTTGGTATCTTTCGACTAAAGGCGATTTAGGTGGTCTCATACCGAGGGTATTTTTTTCTTCAGGAAACTCGGTTTTTTCCTCTCAGAACAGCAAACCAGCTCGTGGACACACACTGATCTACAATCAAAAATATATACTTAGAAGACTGTTGTTGGAGTGTACAACCTCAACTGATCCTAAAAGGATGGATGAGGAAAATTGGAGTGAACGTCACACGACGACGACAAAAACATCAACAACAGTATATATGATGTTTGCTATAGATTTCACAAGGTGTTGGATTGCATCTATGTCGACAACATACTAGGCGGACACCTCTTCACCAGACAGCTCTTTAACTGACTCAGATTTGAAGAAAGAGGACTACTCCAGGATCTGTTTTCCAAACATTTCCAATACATTCTCAATGGGGGTTGAGATCCCTGGTTTGCGGTGGCCAGAGAAGGTGATGGGAGTTCCTCTGATGCCCGTTGAACCAATACTGGATAATTTTGCGTGATTGAAATCAGTATTGTAGTCCATGAAATAACCATCACCTGCTGGACAAAAAGTCTACAATGCAAGACGGACTTATCGGCAAAAATATTCAGAAACTTCTTCAAGGAGTGCCAGCCATGCAACATTATCAGGTGACGGGCTCCGTCCCAAGAGAACATTCATGATATCACTTCCAGAAACTGTGTACAAAGCTAGCTGGAGTCATTGCTTAATGTCGGCTCCCGCAAAACTCTTTGCTTACCATCGGGAATAAATAAGTTGTACTATCATTCACCGCACTACATGACTTCTTTCCATTCTACCAGTGTCCAGTCACTTTATTCCTGGCACCACTGTAGACGAACCTTCTGATTTTTTGCAGAAATTATTGGTTTCCGTATAGGTGTGCAACTGCAAAGTTGCATGTTCTATTCAATTCACTGCGCATAGTTCAGTGAGGTATTGGTCGGGAGAAGTCATCATTAAATGCTTCGGGCAATTGCTGAACAAAGGAGGTTTTGAATGTCCTTACAAGCCTTCTCAGACCTTTTCTTTCCGGATAAGTTCTGTTTGCAGCACGGTTAAGTGTCTTAGACAAGGAATGTGGGTGATATTTCCACTGATTTAACACATGTTATATCTTCCAATTTGGAAAACCAGTCAATCCTGCTCTTTCTAAAATCGTGTCTCCAGACGGGCTGGCAACCAAAAAAATGCTTTTAACAAACTCTGAAATATCCATTGCTTTTCCCGTTGCGATAAACACTGTTGACGATTAGAGATCAACAGCGTTCTTAAAGAGTTACTAGAACAAATGGTGAGGCAAGGCATGAAGTATTTTGCACATACCCTGTTCATATGATATTTACGTATAACTGCATGAATCTTTCTAATTTAGTGGCCAGGATGAATATAACATATTCGCATTAGCTCCGTGGGATGCGCGATGGTGAGACAGATTGAAAAACATTACATGAACGTGTCAAATATGACACTATCATCAAGCCATTCAGTGTAATGTCTTTCACAATAAGCTGAAAGTAATTTGTCATCCAAAGGCATTGATATAGCTTCCTATCATAATTTCATTCGCAAATATCAAATATATAAATAATTCACCCCTAAATTATTCGAAGTTGAGATTATATCTGTTGCTTGATATTCACTTTCTCTTGAATATCCTTCGTAGCCAGGTCGGAAGAGAAGGAAAGCCTTTAGAGACGTTGTGATAATTTGGTTACATTAGGATAGGAGGAACAAACACATGGGTTTCTTAACATACTGAAAGTACTCAGGGCTGCTATCATAGATGGATGATTTTTTAAAAATAATTATGTTAAAAATACTGTGCAAACCACCTATAGCGGTAGCTCTCGAAGCTTGTTTTTAATTACCAAGTTTTTTTCCAAACACACTTGGTTTATTAATCCTTAACCCATATGTTTTTAAGATTAGCTCAACACGCATACCTGTGAATACGAATTGCGCCGTTATCTTCGAATATTTTCATTATTTTTAATCCTTTAGTGCTATTTGTTTTTATATGTTTGGTTTTCTTAAGAAGTCTGCAGCATATGGTTTCTTTTCCACGATGAATTACTCTTTAGTACTCAACATTTCTATCTTGTATGCTGGTATTTAATCTTCCATTTCGATGATTACCCTCTTCATCCATGTACTTTATTCAAATGTCTTCTCACGATACCATCATCATACGAAAATTGTGCATGTTTGTAATATGCGAAAAATAGCTAATTTATGTAACCTTAAAAGGCGCAATTTATTTCAAAGTTTAAGAGGTCAAGTCTGAGAATGTTCAATTTCGTCCTTAAATGTAAGTTATTCATTTCATCCGAAATGAATAACTTACACTTTTCTATATTAAACTGATATCTTCTTCTTTGCCCAGACTGTCAGTCTATCCAAATATCCATGCAAAATTTTAATATCATGCGTTTTATCTATTGCACTACCCAATTTTGTATCATTGGCAAACAACTGAATCGTTCCTCTCAGATCCTTTCCTTTATTGTTAATGTGTAAATTAAATACTATCGGGCGAAGAAGAGAGCCCTGCTACACTCCACTAGTTACAAGCCTTCTACTCTACTCTACCTCTGAATAAACTACTCTCATATATCTATCCATCAATCATCCTCTTATACTCTTTACCAGTGTTATATCCATTCCTACGTGCTGCAATTGATCACACTCAAGCAGTATCACTGTAAATTTATTACTCTAATCCAACTCAGCTGTGACTCTATTTTCATTGAATTGACGTTCAATGAAAGTTAGTTCAAATTCAAATTCGTTATTGTTTGTCCGTCAGAATATGAAATGAATTCTAAACTGAAGGAATGTAACCAAACTTGATGAAGGGCGTTATGTAAGCCAATAAACGTTTAATCTCTTTACACTAATTACTAAGTTGAAGACATTTTGCCTGGTCAAATCGCAGAAATAAATTATCCATGCCTAATATCAGTATCTATTGTTCTAAGAACAACAAAAATCTTACTGAAATGGTAAAAATTTTATATTGAGAGTAGATACGCATAAATGTATGCGGTACTTTGTAAGAAAATATTGTAAATATTTAAATATTTACAAGGTAAATATTGTTCATTTAGGATTTCAGCAATAAAAGATCCAACTAAGAATTAATAATATAATCATTATCGTTACTGAGATTTGCAGACGCATTTGTCCTTTGACTGCTGTCGATCAACGATTTATAAAAATTTATGTCATATTATAAAGTTGACGCATTGGCTTCGCATGATTTTTTTTTTTTTCAATTTATCCTGCAATGCACCAAATCGGCGTGACAGGTACGACCAATCGTTTCCTGAAACTAAGTAATGAGTTTTATTTGCGTGCTTACAAATATTTAACCTGTTTTGTTTTTCATAGCGAAATACTAATGATGACATAGTAGGCGGACGTACGTTGTTGAGAAACTATTAGAATAAATTTTACTGCAATGTAGAGTGCAAACAGAATTTACATTCACGAGAAACTTCAGCTGATGTCGAAGCTATCCACATAATTATTTTCATATGATATTATTGTCCTAAATACAAATCGACAAAGCTCTGATAATTAAACTTCGCGTAAGTCAGCACAAAGCAATATTGAAAATCAATATTTGCTTTAATATGTGAAACAAACGTAACAATGGAAACTGTTACTGACAGTCATATAAAATGAATGTTTTGCCATATTTCTCTATGGCATGAAATGCAGTTTGTTCGTGTAATAACCACATTTATTATCGACAGTCACGAATATAAAACCGTTTTGACATTTTGCTATTGACATAAATTTTTTCTCATAATTTTACCTTTAATACGAATTAATGAGAGCCCTGGCTCATAAAAATATAAACAACTTTAATCAACCTATAATTGTAAAAGGCGACACGAATACCACTAACGTCTACCCAGAATCAAGCGCAACTACAGCTTATTTAGATTTATTTTCAACTTTGGTTTAACAGCAACGATTTTATCTTATATTAGAGAGAAAATTATAATTAAACAATTAGCACAATCCTGTATAGACCATATCAATGGGCTTGTTAGATAAAACAGAATTTTATCTCAACTATCAAAACAAGACTAACAGATCACTCATTTGTATCATTACACAGCCAAGCACTGCAAAAACAAAACACCAACTCTTTACTGACATCAAATTACTTTAAAACGTAATAGATGATAGCATTGGTGATGAAGAAATTAGGAAAACTCCAGGTCATCTTATAATGCAATCGGATAATCCAGAAGAGTTGTCTCTTCGTGAAAACGACGCGTGGTATATCCAAGAAAATCAAGATTAACACCAGCAGAGATTCATCTCCATGACTAAACGACACTATATTACTAAAACTTACAAAAACACCATTTATGTTAGCAACTAAAAAGAAACGCATGTAAACAGATTAAGCTAAAGTGGCTTTTATCTAGAACTTTGCCAAACACAGTTTAATGAACAAGCAACTAACGTACAAATTTAAGAATATCTTCAAGGCACAAATTAAAAATTTAAGTCGAATTATACCCGTTCTTAGAATGACAAACACCAACACTATCCAGAGACAAAGGGAAAAGAAAAAGACTCATGAGTTCTGCCAAAGAAAACAAAAATGTTTGAATAGGGTTTCTTCAAACATCAACTTTAACGCATTCCCTGGGTAAGGGATATCAAAATGCACGCCTCCTCCGTATTGCAAATCATACACAAATTGCTAATCTTAATATATAAGAAATGTAATATACCACCATTAGAGTTATTTGATATATTATTAAACAGTGAATACATATTTCGTAAAAATAAAGGAACCAGTATCTGAATTGATTATCTTTGTGCAATACTCCACTCATCATCTGACAAAAAACACTCGGTGTTTTCTTAACGTTTGACGGCATAGATACACTATTCTTAAAAAAATCAAAGCGGTTAGGATAAGGGGGAAACTGCACAACTGGTTCGACACTTCCGGAAAACATAATCAACATTAGAAAACGAAATCGTACTTACAGCATGAGAAATGATATTAATCGCAGCATTCCTCAAGAACTATCGCCATTTCTTTCCAATGTTTTTGTATATATATATACTTATATATATACAAACATATAAGTATATATATATACTTATATGTTTGTCTATATATACTTATATATAGACTGTTTACAAAAACATATATACATATACATATACTTATTTAGTATGATCCAATTTTGATCCAGTTCTCTCTATATCCTTCTACCTTAATTCTATCTCTTTCTCCTTAATATATAACCAGGTTTGGCTCCTATGGATGATTCCCCTTCAGAAACTGGCAAATTTATATTTTAACTTCGCCAGCCAGCTTCTTATAACAAGAATATAATTCAAGTTCAGGGAAATATACCTAGGTTTTAGGCATATATGTTAATCTAGAATTCACACACGAGTATATAGATCGCGGTACCTTGCAGTCATGACCTAAGACCTAATCTCAATTATATAATTATCTAAACTTCTTCCAGCTATTTGGTTCTATTTTCGCAAGTGGTAGTTTGACACCTGGAATTCAGGAAAGACTCAGGTTCAAGTAACAAAACATGTTTATTAATGCTAAAATACAGGTACATTAAATCTTGTATTAAGTTATCAAAACTTCTGAATTGCTAGCTAAGTGAATGTCTTATGCTAAGCTATACAAACTGTTGAATACTAATCTAAACTTTTTACATATAAACTCACATGCAAAATCATGTAATACAAATGGATAATTAAACTATGTCACACTCATGTCGAGTTCCTTCATTCACATTTACTTTAAATAGATATTTCACAACTCATTTCTCTCGGAGTTAAATTTACTCAATTAACAAAGGGTCTTCACTACTTCAATCACATGCAAGTTAGAGATTTATCCTACACAATTCTTAGTCTAATAGAACTGGCTATATTAAATACTCTATCCTGTCAAAGTTCTCTAAAATGTCCTCAGTCTTGCATTATCAAGAGACCCAAATTCTACCTTCAAACAATCTCAAGATATAAAACAAAAAGGATCTTTATTTACCAAGTCCCCCCTAATGTCTATTACCTGTCACGTGTCATCTTGGCTGGTTCTGGGTCAGGTCTCGTGACTGAGGTGTTCCGTTCTCTGCTACCGGACACTAAAACATTACACATACTGATATACACTTTCACATACAACAACTTAGGCATTTCTCATCTTCCGCTGGTAAGCAGGTATTATGCAAATTTCTTTTATTATTTTGTAAAGCTTACATGTTAGATCTTAAATGAATAACTTGTCAAAAAGTTCTCCATTCAATAACTAACAATATATCAGAATACATATGATACATCACTCGTAGCCATACACAAGGACTATTCAACAGACTTAAAATATTTACAAGTAGACTTCAAGATAACTACTGATTATCTTGAAGTCTTACGTTTATATAGAATAGGTAATTTATTATAAGTAGCAACAAATCTCACACAAAATAATAAGAACTCCTCGAACTCCTCACATATATCATATTTCATATTGCCCGAAGAAAACAAAGTTTCTCCTCCTTGTCCAACAATATAAGAAGTTACAAACCTCAGATAATTATGCATACACTTTGACCACAATATGAAAGAGACCACACACACACATACACACACATACACCCACGCACGCACGCACGCACTAATTATATACACGATAAAATCTTTAGAATTCACTATTAACAAGACATTACATTCATCTACTTGGAATATCATCTATAAATCCCTAGGTGAATCTATACTGAGATAAGATATATATTGCTATGGTTCAGCACTGCAATATTTAACGAAAAATCTAAACTCATTACAAAATAGGCTGATCGCAACAATAACTGGGGAGTACCTAAATAATACCTCTGTGTTTCGTCCATCAACATATAACAATAATCGACTTCTGACTACAAGAAATCTTAGACATCACACTATCCTGGTAAGACACTATTTTCCAGAAAATACCGAACAGTAATAGTAATAATTCCACGTCAAATAAGACCTCAACGTATAACATATATCAAAAATAACTATATTATTGCATGCGTAAAGCAGCACCAGTTCTATTTATTATACTCATTAAAATATGCTTTCATACAATATAAAGGGCCTATTCTCATATGCTGCTCACTTTGGCTGTATTGCCCCTGAACTTAAGCTTCTTATCTATTAGAACCTAACCCTCAGAAATATCTTGTTTTTTTTCTAAAATAATCCCGCAATATCTGAATAAATAAATGAGTAAATAACTGATTACGCCAAGGGGCATAATTTTAGTGCATTAATTGACATTTTAGCTGTTAGACATTTTAAACGCTACCAATTCCAGGTTAATTAAATATTTCTGCAAATACTGGATATTAATTCTATTTCTGATTACTTTACCTATCTTTCAATCATCAGCAAAGATCAATATGTCTCCTTTTAAATACTACTGAATGTAATTAGTGTCAAGATTGAATAACAATGATTCAAGAACTGATCCCTGAGATCTGATATACACCTTAAATCCTTACATTCCCTTTCGATACCTGTACATGAGTCATTATCTTGTCCAATCTCATATCATTCAACTTAGGAAATAGCTTTTCATGCTGAATTCCGTCAAATGCTTTAGTAAAGTCCAAAAACATCGTGGTGTATTCATTCCCCTTGTCGCTAGCTAGCGCGTATATCGTAAAGTTAACTTTACAATATATGCGCAAGTTATTGGTACTAGACCTTCCCTTAGTAATCCCATATGTTTACTGCAGTGTATGTATTCTCTGTTAAACAGATTCTGTATGCGCCCTCTTACCAACATTTCCAAAATCTTCACTGCCACTCTACAGGTGGTGGTGAAGATCAATGGTTAGACCGATCCATATTTGCATCGTTTGTTATGGGACTATTATACATTTATTTCACTGCTGTGAAATCTTCCTTTTCAAGGTTTACATCATCCATGTCTTTAATATACCATTCTTCGAGAGAAAAATTAACTTATTTCGGTTTAAAAAAAGGTTTTTGAAATAACCCCATTGCACCGCATGTTATTTTCGAAATGAAATTTACCTTACACTCTTTTAATAACACCTATGTGTCTGTCTATGAAGAGAGAATATATTCTCTCTTCGTGAAGAGAGATTCTTTTATCTTGATCGAGTCATTAAGAGATATGATGTTAATAGGAATTGTGGGTGGAGGTCACTTTCATTCTCAGTAATGTGTATAAACAATTTCTGATGCCAGTGGTTTGCAGGGATCATCAATGTATAATTCAGTAGTACGAACAACACACAAGGGCGTCTATGAGTTTTGTCTTTTTCTGATAATTAAGTCAAATCATCTCTTCGAAAATGTTGATTTTCACTTTCACTACATAGACAAATGTAGTATGAAAGAACACATTTTTATCAGCTGCCTCTGAAATTATTTTAATTACAAATAATATAGTCAAAACGATTGTTTTATCTCAATGATCTTTGAGTTTTGATTTTATGATGGAGATGACAAATCTTTCTTCGGGTCACAATCCTCTGTCATTCTGTCTGTCTGTCTCTCTCTCTCTCTCTTTCTCTCTCTCTCTCTCTCACACACACACACACACACACACACACACACACACACACACACACACACACACACACAGAGAGAGAGAGACACATACACTAACACTAACTTACTACTGTGTTTTATGTTTTAAATATATAAACAAAGAAATATATTACAATCTATATGTGCATGATTTAAAAAATCATAAAAGATGATATACCATTGAGTTGGTTCCTTGCTATTGCAGTGCTTCCCATCAACAACAGCCAAGCTCTCATCCGCAGATTCATTATCTTTGTTTTCTAAATTGGTGGAGGTATTAGGCTTAGATTTGAACGGTGTTCTTACCATTCCAGTTATAGCGGCCTCTTGTTTTCAGCTACACATAACAGAAGCATAAACGCATTTCAGTGTTTACTAAATCAATAAACATGATTTTCCATGAAACAACGACGATTATCATAACTGCGGTTCGTCGAAAAAATAGTATCGAATAAAAGTGACCTGTTTTTGCATTTTAGAATTAATATATGACGTTTGCGTGCTAAGAGCGTTTTTTCCTAAACATGCAACTGCAAGCAATTATCAATCTTTAGATAATTGATTCAGAGCAAAAGTTTCAGCTATATTCTGGTTATATCCATTCTGTTAATATTCCCTCCAATGAGTACTTTCAAATATATTAATATTTTATAATTTATTAATATTGATAGATCCACATTCGCAAAAATAAATGTCCAAATTATCGCTCAGTTGTGAAATAGTGAATGCGTTGAAGGAATGTTAGGCAGAAAGCTCGCGTTTCTCCTTACCATTTCTCCAAACTTTACATTTACACCCAACACTTTTATTTATCCATATGTGCTAACTAAAGAAAGGAAGATACAAAGGTCTTTTTTTAAATTACAAGTATATATAATAAAGAAGTATTGATTTAATTATCCAGTAGTATTCCACTTCTTTCAGGTATTATTATTATTATTATTATTATTATTATTATTATTATTATTATTATTATTATTATTATTATTATTATTATTATTATTACGTGCTAAGGGAGTGTTTTCTAAACAACACAACTGCAGGCAATTATCAATTTCTAGATAAATGATTCAAAGTTTCCCGAAAGTTTCAGCTGTATACTGGTGATATCCATTCTGTTAATATTCTCTTCAATATATAAATATACACATATACACACAGCCACTGCCACTGCCTCAGAAACAATAAAACACAGCTTTTCTTGCAACCCCAAATCCCTCAAACTGTTGGCAAACAACTTCAATCAGCAGTTCGTGAACTCTGTACAAAAGCTACAAGAAACAACCTTTCCTCACAAAAACGAACATTTTCCACTAGCTCCACGATCAACCCAGTCGATGCGGTTCCTCACAGTAACAGAAAAAAAGAACTGTCACTGGCAATTCAGCAATTTAACTCTAACAAATGATCGAGGATAGACGGAATCCTGAAACACTAAATACTGCATTAATCACACCCATACACAAACGTGGAAAAATAAACATTATAAGTAATTACAGACCCATCGCAATATTGTCTGTAATCAGCAAAATCATGAAGCGCAATGTGCATTGCA
The DNA here is from genome assembly GCF_054136105.1 of Typopeltis vanoorti. Taxonomy (NCBI): domain Eukaryota; kingdom Metazoa; phylum Arthropoda; class Arachnida; order Uropygi; family Thelyphonidae; genus Typopeltis; species Typopeltis vanoorti. The sequence goes on from NC_143551.1 coordinate 28,700,767, forward strand.
AACACTCCACATTTGAAAAATTTCAAATCATACCCAAAACGCAATATGGCTTTCAAAAAAAAATTAAGGAACAGCAACATTACTGGAAGATTTCACAGACCTAATAAACGTTGCATTGGTTAAAAACAGAATAACATTAGTCGTATTCATTAACCTAACAAAAGCATTTGGCATACTAACACACAAAACCTTGTTAACAAAACTAACGCATATCGGAATCGAGTACGTTTACCCTAGTGGTTTAAAGCATACACGAAAAACAGAAAGCACACCATACATATAGGAGCAGCAAAGAGGTACCAGTAACCTGTGTAGTATTTCAAGGAGCTGTCCTATCTCCCATACTATTTAACATGTACACCAACGACATAAGCCATCTTTCCTTAAAAAACAAAATCTCTCAGTACACAAAAGAAACGGCCATGGTATCCATTCACAACAACGTAAATATCGCTTACCCAGATATGCAACACGACATCATCCAAATCACTAACTGGTTTAAACAAAAACGTTATATATATAAACCCTGGGAAAACAATGCTAACGATAAAAAAAAATCCACAAACCCTGCCATAGACACTTAATAACTCACTATTCAACATTCATCCTCCTATACACAAAGCGCTGAACCTAAAACCACAACCATCACACAGGTGAAAACAACACGCTATCTCAGGCTTCACTTCGATGCTGGTCAAAGTTGTAATAGCCATATAAACTACTTACACACTAAGCTTAGGATAATAGCAAGCAAATCGGAATGCTAATCAATAAAGCATTATGTGAAAACATTTTAAGATATGCAATCACATCATATGCATTCTGCACAGACTGCAGACTTTCAGGTTACAATGTTTGCAAGATAAAATGGTAAAACTGATATTCTGGGAACAACCCACACTTATGCAGGCAGCAGAGACACAACACAAAATATTGAAGATAAAACACTTATGCCACTATGCCGTCATGTTAAAACATTACTACAGTCCAACATATAGAGTAATGAAAACAAATACCAGATAACAAAACCACAGTTAACAAACTACTGTACATAACATATAAGTACAGCATTCACTACTGCAAAGCCACCAGAAATGTCTACGTACCTGACATGATAAACAAACTGCCGTTTGACAACAGAAACCTTGGGACATACAGAGAGCTGAAACAGGTGCTGTATAGATATTGTAGTGAGAATGAAAATTAGAGAAATTCCTCTCTCTTTCTCTCCCTCACACACACACACACACACACAACACACACAACACACACACACTGTGTGTGTGTGTTGTGTGTGTGTGTGTGACAAGTGTGTGTGTGTGTTGTGTGTGTGTGACAAGCTCCTCCCAAAAACACCACTACAAGGACCCAAACAAACACACCATGTCCAAATCCAACCCTACTTGGAAAAAAAAAGTTAAACTGTGTAATAATAGTTGAAGCCTTCCAAGCATATATCATCAAACAATAAAATCAACACCTAGCTTGCAACCAGTACAGAAACGTAACCACAAAATCACTGTCATCTATTATCTTCCTTAGATAAGCTCTGCAAAGCTTCGAGGAAGAAAAAAGAAATGCCTCCCAAATTATCATTATTATATTAGTTATTCACTAAAAATTTTGTAAAATCATCACCATTAATATTAGTGTGTGTGTTGTAAATGCATAATACAGAGGCAAATGGTGTTATTAAAATTATTAACTGAAATCCATTGTAGAAAAAATTTTGTAAAATTATACTAAAGATATCTATTGTATATATATGTGTAAATGTTTTAGCAATGAATAAAAATATTATTTATTTAATAAAAAATTATTAGTGGTATTAATGAAAGCATTATAGTATTAAATTAGTGGTATTACAGGATGAGCAAAAAACATGGCTTGCCACGACCTGCACCAGTCATAGTTAATCTTAGAAGAAAGTCCACAAAAGACAATTTCATAAAAGCCAGCAGACAGGAAAAACCAGTTGCCAAGGACGTGTATGCATTGAAAGACCACACACCAATCTTCCTATCTGAATATTTATCTTTGAACCAGAACTTTGAACCAGAACAAGATTAAGATAAAATAAGGAATCATGATGTCATTGGTTGATAAGACGATCACGTCATTGTGTGTATGTCATCATGTTCTGTGTTTGGTTTTCACATGAAATTGTGGGTGATGGTTCGAGATAAGGATGCGTCACATGATTTGTTTGTTCAGATGATGACATTATTGAGTGTGTGTGACGTCATGAGTTTGGAATTTTTCTAGGGAAGATTTGTGTCAGTGACATCACATTGTTTGTTTGGTTTGCATAGGCATTGTGGGTGTGGTTATAGATAAGGATTCATGTCGTGATTGGTGTTTCAGTTTAAACCAAATAGGTGTAGGGTGTATGGGGAAGTGAAGTCCATGTCATGGAAGCGTGTTGTTATCAGATGAAGATAAGTGACATCATTTGTTAGTTGTAAATAAATAATATTATTGTTTTGAATGGAAAACGAAGATATATTAGTGGATAAGAATTCTGTTAAAGGGTTGTTTCTGTATGATTTACGCTTAATTAGTTGTTGAGTGAAATCTATCCTTTCTTACCTAAAACCTTATACAATCAAAATCCTGCTGGCTGTTCTATTGTTATATATTTACCTTTCGTTAGAATGGTAAATATATAACATTAATATAACTTTCTTAAGAAAGTTATATAATATAATATAACTTTCTTCTCTTACTTTAATCTTATTCTTATATCTAGGATTGTTTGCTCTTCGGATACTGGCGAATTTATATTTTTCTGTGTAAGCCAGTATCATATAGTAGAAATGATCCTTACTTAGGGAGACAATACTAGATTCTTAGCTTTCTTACACAATATCTAATTTAAACTGCCATATAGATTCAGATTATTGCACTCGTGACCTAAATCTATAATTACACTTTCTTTCTAAATCCGCCAAAATAGGTTCTATTTTTATAAGTGAAAATTTGAAATCATAATCAGGCATGACTTAGGTTCAGAAAAATATGACATGTTTATTGGAATATCTAAAACACAATACAAAATTCATACACTCAGTTATGCTCAATACTAAATAAAACTCTAATTAAGAGGTTAACAATTTCTAAATTAATTAAATCTTATAAAGTATCTGCATATTGGGATAAATAGCAAATCATATGAAGTTAAGTGAAATACATTTCAATAGTATTACTCAAAAGAGAAACTAACAAACATTCAATTGTTACTGGGATACTAAATTCTACTATTTTTATCGCATCAAATTAATCCTGTCACATACAAAATTACAAAAGATCTCTTCCAAACATTTCTTCTTACTCTCAAAGGAGGTTAGCTTTCAAATTTGAGACTGTCCACAGAGTTCTTTACACCACAGTTCTTAATTTCACATTCGTAAACAATCTTCTCTCTTCTAATGAACTTTCATACAAATTTAGAGTAAATGCACCTTACCGAGCTTTTTCTGCGTCGTTCTGCATCACGTGTACGTCTGGGTACTTCTCATCTATTGGCTGTCCATATGCCAACATAGGGGTTATGCTATCTTCATTATTTCTACCGATAACGGACTCAATCTCTGCATTTTAGGAACATTTCGATGGTACTTTTCAGCCACGGCTTGATTCTGCTAGGACTGGAAATTTTACCTTCAGCTTTGCATAGAATTCTACTTCATTTTAAGAACAGTTACAGTAGGACATCTTATCACAGACTTCACTCCCCTTACACGAAACTGCCCGCTAAATTCTGAACCACCAAAACAGAAAAACGTTATAACCAGAGGGACTCTTGCGATACGGGCTAAACCCCCTTATATTCTTCTATAGAATGCCCTCTTTTCTCAGTCCCCCTTTTTGGTCACGGCCCTTATTTTTTCACCCCTTTGGGTTCATGCTTCGCCATTATGACACTGTTATACTTGGATTCACAAAATACATGGCAACGTAATTTTCCGAGTAGCTATAGCCGCTAACATTACGCTGTACACATGTAGATTTTTGCCTTCCAGGAATTATTACTTAGCAAATTTTTAGATGATCACAGTCAATTTTACATAGCTTAAGTGAGGCTTAAATTTAAATCAGATTATCTCTATTTTTAGACATATTTAAAATGAAATCTTATTATAATCACCACAGCTTAAATATAAGGTACTTAAAATAAAGAATACAAATTTTACATAAAGTGAAGAAGTTTCACTTTTAATTACAACTGATGTGCAGGTATTTCTCTTTGCAAGCAAGTTTTATATGTTAGGTTCTAAATGAATGATTTCTTTCCAAGATTCCCTCATTTGGGATCTAACAAAGACATCCCCCCTCTTTTTATAAAAAAAAATTTAATTCTTTTATAAAAACTATTTTTGCTTCTCTCTCAATCATCTGGGGATAAACCTTGCATTCTTTCTGGGCCCAAATTCCTTAAAAGGGTTAATCATGGTCTGCCTAACTCCTACATAGTTAATTTCTAGAGTGTCCTTGCTGTTCTCATTCTTTTGGTGAATTGCAAACTTTTCTTCAGTCTGTGTCTTTTCTTTCTCTGGTTGGATTATCTCAGGTTGTTTTACAGTCCTTGATGTGGCGACCTCACCCTGTTTTGGATTTTTGAGTTTTGGATTTTAAACTCTGTTTCTCCCTCCCCTTTATCCTGCAATCCCCTTTCGGCCCCAGTGCTCCCTTTATTTCTTCTCTGAAAACAAACTTCCCTTCTAGTGAAATCACAAGAAAATCCGAACTTAAATAGGAAATCTCTTCCTAGGATTACTCTTAGGTGAAGAAGAGAGTTCCTTAGCAGGACTATAAAATTGTGCCAAGTGGATATTCCAAATTTTGGCAAGTTCACTCTCAGTGTCACAGATTTAGTAGCTTGGGTAATAGTGGAGGATATTCCCAGAAGATTGATGGGTCTTCTTAGGTGTTTTACTCTTCCCTTCATATATGGCTCAATCTCCCTGAAATAGTTATCAGGGATAATAGAAGGTTGTGAGCCTGTATCTACTAGTGCCCTAAAGTTTCTCCCACATATCCTTCTTTCAACTGTTAATTCTGTGCTTGCCTTTTGATTTCATTCCCCTTTTCTTCCCTCCTGTTTGTCACACATATGTGACTTTGCCTCAAAACGATAATTCTTTGAATTCCCTTGTTTGCTGAAGCAATTATGGGCTAGATGTCCCAACTTATTGCAGCTATAGCATCTTGGGGGGAACCTCTACAATTATCGCCACCCGAGGACATAGGAGAATTCCCGTTGCATTTAGCTGATAGTTCTGATAACTTACTCATGATCGTGTCCATTTTATCAAGAAATTGGGCCTGCATCGTCTCAACTTCCTGTTGGATCATGTTATTAATTATTTACTCTGAAAATGAGAAGTTCTTGTGATTTGCCTTTCACGCTGTTGTCAGTTGACCTAGTACAGCATCAAGATGCTCCAGAATGGGCTATTGTAATCTCCCTACTTCTTGTTGGATCAATGAACGTACTTCATAAGACTTGTGCTGCTATTTGCAACCTGGTAGACTGTCTCAAGTCTACTAACTTCACATCCTTTCTGTGCCCTCTGCTTTTCTTTCCTATCGGTATGACCTAACTTAGTGTCCTGATCCCTAATATTGCTTCTCTCTTCTCTAATCACATTAACAGACCCAACTGAGGCTGCGGGACAAATGTCCCCAAGCAGTTGCTCTCTTTGTCTTACTGCTGTCAAGCACCCCTCTAAATTTGTTATATCCTTCCCTAACGCTGTTTCCTACTGCCCTTGCCTCTCCTATTGGGAAGGCAAAGACATACATTTATTCCTCGCCTGTCTTAAAAGAAACTAGAGATTACAGTAAATTTAAGGAGGCCCTAATATATCAGGTCTCTAAAGTAAGGAATGTGGGATGAAATTTATGGAAGTTCCAGAAGATGGTACAAAAAGACAAAGAAAGTGTGTCAGACTACCACAAACGAATCTTAGCTCTTGCCAATACATTACCCTCCCAACCGCTAGGACGTCTATAGATGTCCAACTAAATCTGGATATGTTGCATGCTATCTGTTGAAAGAACATGGATAAGAAGTACAATTCAGCCAGCATGTCCATTAGAAGGTGTGATAATTCCTCATGCTGAAGAGAGCATTTAATCAGATTATCTCAGGCTCATAGCTGTGACTCAGAACAAGAAATGCAGTTCCTTGTTCTATGCTGGGTAACTGAATTTTAGTTATATTGGATAAACTAAAAATATAGAAATTATTTTTATTTTCTCTTTTTATTGTACAATACCATTTTAATGGCTCGACAAAAAACGATCCTTGCTTAATTTCTTCACTTAAATATTGCGTTACATTCCAGAACCAATTTAATTTTTAATTTTTTTGCTAATTTTTTTCTAATCGCTTACTCCACAAACCATTTTCTTTGTTCTCGAAGAAATTAATTCACAATAATTATTTGAAATATTATTTAAAAAAAAACCAGCTGCCGACGTTCGAGATTATGTTATATTTTTGTTCAAAATCATGATTCGTATAATACTTCCCAGATTTCCTGAAGGACATGCTTGAGTGACTTTCTGTTCTTTACACCTTCACATTCTTGGTTATCCAGTATAATTGGTCATTACAAAATAAAATGAACAGTTATGATTTAAATTGATATGTATATATTTTCTGTTAGTTCAGATATTATGCTCCAATTTTATAATAAGAAATACTTTTGCTTATATATTTAAATTACAAAGTTTTGTATTAAAAATTTCCACTAAAAAAGTTCGACAGAATCAACAATATTATTGTCATATTTCTTTTTCTCGTGGAAGAAAACGGTAAAATGCCACTCTTGTAAATGTATCAGATGTTATAATGGCAAAAAGAGTAAGAAAAAAAATCATTTGTACTTTATTTTCAAAACAAAAAGAGAGAACATTGTAAAGTCACCCAATTAAAAAGAAAATACTCCATATTTTTCTTGTGTTATCTGATTTTTCTCTAGTACAAAGAAGAAATCACTGTGCATAAGATGGTAAAATACAAGAGGGCAAAAGTCTGTAGATTGATTACATTATAGCTGAGAGAAAATTTATGCCAGAAAAATTATTTATGTAAGAGTTCTAACATCAGCAGATATAACGATATTTTCTTCTAGTTTAGATACGTGGCATTATTGAAGTAGCTAAACCTTTGCTAGTATTTACACTAAAATGAATGGGCATGTTCCCCAAGTGATTTACGTTCATAGCAGTTGTCTTGTGAACGATTTATAAAATAAATTCTCTGAAATATCTGCAAATTGAATAAGTCTTCAATATAAATTTCCTGCCCTCCCCAAAAAATAAGATTATGTGAAGTATATGCTCCTTTTCTTTCAAAAATAATTCAAGTCCTCTTTTTCAAGATAATTATATGAAATAATTTATACTTTTTTGATAATAAAAAATGAAACTGATCATTATAAATTAAGAACTTATTTCAGCATAAATACTGTATCAGCCTGTAAAAGAAATGTCTGTATTTTTTCTATGTTAGGATATCTAGTAATCAACAATTAAAAACGAAACACGACATTCTTGATGTATCTCGCACTATAGCTTGAGGCACTTTAGTGTCCCTTCTAGCTAAACGTTCTCAATTTTCTTCCTTAATAGCGCTGAGAATAATCTTAACCTTTACCTTTCCCTCCAGCTAAGACGATTACTACAAGTATTTCTAAGACGTATATTACTTCAGAAATAGCAACCAGAAGCATAGGTAGAAGTAAAAATATTTAGATTATTTTAAGAAAAAGAAAATAAAATAATACTACTGAACTTTCTTTTGTGTGGTATGCATATAAACAATTTTATGTGGTGAAAACATAGCATAGTATTTCTAAAATTTCAAATCATTTCAGCAGACAGTAGAACAGCTGGTTTTAGATTGCAAAGAAATAGTTCAGAATCAGAATCTTCAAGGTACAATATTATTGTCTTATTTCTTTTGTCAAAACGGTAAAATGAAGTAATAGATTTTGAATACTGTCTGGAAACGTTTTCGAACCTGTAGAAATTTACAGTTGTAGAGTGGTATGTAATTGAATTCCAGGAGAGGATAAGGATGGGGGGGGTTAGCTTTGCAAATCTTCAAAGTCAGCATGAATTTTGAATTATTCCGTATATGATAGCCTTCATATTATATTTCCAACATATCTACGGTGGTTACGCACTGGATATTATAGAAATGTGCATCCTACAAAAAAAAAAGAAAAGTTACAAAGAAAGAAAAGAAAAGGCGAAGAATCCCTGATAAAACATCATTAGATATAAATTTTCGATACTAAAAAGATTCACAATCGGAAACCGAGTTATGCAATATAACATCGTTTGTTGTTCATAAAAAAAATAATAAAAAGTTTCTAAAACTGAAATGTGATAATCCATATAACGGTATTTTGCTAGGAAACAAAGCAAAAGGTCATATTTATTTCAATAAATATTATTCAAAAATATAAATATGTGACATAATATGTTCAATGCAAACATCTGAAAATTCGCGAAAAAAGTTGTTTCTATATTGGAGCAGCCCGTGCAACTGTTCCGTTGCAGTGATTAGAAGAATAAATTTATAATACAGCAAATTCGCTACTAATAAATAGATTCATTGCTGATCGATGGTCATTTCAAGATTGATTATTTTCGCATATGTGAAATTCGTTTCAGTTTTTAGGAAGAAACACAATAAATAATTTTAGGGGCAAAAAAGTCAAATATTTTAGGACAGTAAAGAAAATTCCAAGTAAAACAGTGTGTGTGTGTGTAAAGACAGGTGACACAAACTGTTAGTCAGGCACTAACAGTAATCCACGAATGGCTTTAAATAGCCGTAAAGGGATTAACGGCGTAGGGAGATGATGGCATGATGAAAGGTACAATGCCGATGAAGTTTTGATCCATGCAGAATGCTATGGTGGGCTGGATATTTCATCCACTTCAGCCGGTAGGAAGGTTAATCAGCTACCACTGAAAGGTAAGATATTCCAATATAAAGACGATACAGGAATAATATCCATCCATAATAACGCAAGCATAGCCCAAACAAATATGCAACATGACATAAAAATGATCATAGACTGGCTCACAAAAATCTCCATACACCTAAACTCAGAAAAGACAAAATTAATGATATTCAGAAATCCACTGACTTGACAAGTTGATAACAAATATATCACCATCCAACATTCACTTTCCAACATAAAACAACACACAGAACAGCAAAACCAATACAATCACCCAGGTTGAAACGATACAATACCTTGGAATTTACTTCGATGTAGATATGAACTGAAATAGCCACACAGTGGCAAACTCTACAGGTTAAAGGACATAGTTCCTATACGCCTAAAAACGCTAATATACAAAGCATTATGCCAAAATATACTAAGATATGCAATAACAACGTATGCTTTCTGTGTACCCTAAAAATTAAATAGATTAATGTCGCTACAATACAAAATGATAAAACTGATCTTTTGGGAACAAAGTGAAAATAACGACCTTATATACATTGCAATGTCAGAACAGAAAATACTGACTGCAAAACATTTATGTCACTATGCAGCTTTGCTGAAACATTATTTCGATGCCAACTAGAGGACAGTCAGAAATACATACCATATAACAAGACCTAAGACAACTAATTATATCACATATAAATACTATAATCACTACGGAAAGGCCACGCGAAACTTCCACATCCGAGACATGATAAACAAATTACCTTTTGAAAACAGAAACCTTACAAACTACAATAGCCTGGAAATAGCTCTAAGGACATACTATGAACAAGAAACACGCACCCATAATACTATACAAACTTAATTCAGTTCAGCGATGCATCAATACATTCAAAGTTATTGTGTGTGTGTGTGTGTGTGTGTGTGTGTGTGTGTGTGTGTGTGTGTGTGTGTGTGTGTGTGTGTGTGTGTCTGTGTGTGTGTGTGTGTGTGTGTGTGTCTGTGTGTGTGTGTGTGTGTGTGTGTGTGTGTGTGTGTGTGTGTGTGTGTGTGTGTGTGTGTGTGTGTGTGTGTGTGTGTGTGTGTGTGTGTGTGTGTGTGTGTGTGTGTGTGTGTGTGTGTGTGTGTGTGTGTGTGTGTGTGCGTGCGTGCGTGCGTGCGTGCGTGCGTGCGCGCGCGCGAATTTCTCCATCTTAGATTTCGTAGCTTTCCAACACAGCAAAAATAAAATAAAATAAATAATAACCAACTGGTGTCATCCTGAGATAAGCCTAAATATAAGCTTCGAGGATAAAAGCAGAGAAATTCGTTCTCATCCAAGATGTATGTAACATCATATGTAACCAAATGCATGTAATGTACGTATCACATGTAAACCAATGTATGTAATGTATGCATTATATGTAAACAAATTATTTAATGTAAGTATCATATGTAAACAAATGTAAGTAATGTATCATATGTAACCAAATGCATGTAATATCTGTAATAACTGTAACAAAAGTATGCAATATAGAGTGATTATATCCATTGATATTGTATATATAGAGTGTAAAATTGCAAAGAAACATCTGTAATAATCATCATTATAAATATTATAATTATATACGTTATAAACAGTTATTGTTATTATTATTATTTAAAAAACTTTATGTACGAGAAAGCAGTTGTTGCGTTCAAAAAAATGTTAAATAAAAAAATAACAACAATATAAATAGTGAAGGCTAATCCCACTGTCTTCATAAAAGCTAACCCAAGCTTCGCAGTAGGTGGGATTAACTCGCTTTACTCAACCACACGTAATCCTCATAATCAAAGACTGCAAATTATGTTACCAAACAGTCAGTATGGTGTATAATAATAATGAAGATAAAGATATTAAATAAAAAGTACATGAATTTGAATCCAGAGAAAGAATACTGAGAATACTGTGTAAATTATACTTAAACAGTATAATTTACAGAGCATCAAGTGTAATATTCATTAAATGTAAATATGTAAATACCCTGTCGATAAAAACAGAAAAATTGAATTTTTATATATAATTTTAAACATGCAAAAATATCTGTAATAATCATATGTATGTAATTTATTTGAGATATTATCATAATACTATTATTATTATTATTACAATTATTCAAAATTTTCATATAATCTTCATTTTAATATTAGAAGAATACATGTTGTAAATATATATGGAATAAAGTATTATTGTCGAAATTTTAATTGAAATGAAATGTAGAAAAGGAGTCACATATGCAGCACTCTTTGCTGAATTTTGTAAAAATTACAAGCTGGAATGTCATTAAAGACGATTGTTTTAATGGGAAAAAAAATTTCAGAAATCAGTGTAATTTTTATAATCTTTAAATTTTATAATTTCTCTAATTTATAATGTAATTATTTTATCTATGCAAACAAAATAAAGTTTTTATTTAACATTAATGTTAAAATAAATTATTTAACATTAATGTTAAAATAAATTATTTAACATTAATGTTAAAATAAATTATTTAACATTAATGTTAAATAATGTTGTATAAATCTTGTTTTGACTGTGTATCAGTTATGTGAATAAATATTTTTTTTAACATTTTAAATGTTAAAAAATGTTTAAGTGGACACAAACAAACACAGCATGTGTTTGTTTGTGTCCTTGTAGTGGTGGTTCTTTGAGAGGGATTTGTGATAGGTTTTGTGTGTGTGTGTGTGTGTGTGTGAGAGAGAGAGAGAGAGAGAGAGAGAGAGAAAGGAATGTCTCTCATTTTCTTTCTCGCTATAATATTTATATAGTGCCTGTTTCAGCTCTCTGTATGTCCAAAGGTTTCTGTCGTCGAACGGCAGTTTGTTCATCATGTCAGGTACATAGAAGTTTTGGGTGGCTTTGCTATTGTGATTGTTGTACTTATATGTTATACAGTTTGTTGACTGTGGTCTTGTTATCTGATATGTTTTTCTGGTTACTCTATAGGTTGGGCTGTAGTAGTGTTTTAACATGACTGTGTAGTGGCATAAGTGTTTCACCTTAAATATTTTGTGTTGTGTCCGTGCTGCCATAAGTGTGAGTTTTTCCCATAATAATAATAATAATAAAGTTTTAAAGAACAAATACTTTTAAATAATAAAATAATGTTTTAATTAATAAATAATTTAAATTAATTACATCGAGTAACTATTATCATTTTTAATCACCTTTAATTTATTAAGCCTTCTTTTCAATCAAACAAGTAAAATTACTAATTAGTTTGCTTATTATCATTAAGTTCTCCTTAATATCCAAGATATGCAAGAACATTCTATGAGAATCAGAAATATACACCAGTCAAAGCGAAATGAACACAGAACTATTGTACGTCTCCTGAGAATGAGAGAATATTCATAACTACACTACTCTATTCTGTTCTTGGCCCAAATATATTTCAATCATGCCTGTCTTCTTAATTTATGAAATTAGCAGTCTCTATAAAAGCAGGTTTATAATATTACTTTAATCACATCGAAAATGGGACAGACGTTCAGTTCTTGTTGAAAATTAGCATGCCTTTGATATGGCATTCTTCAGATACAATACTAAGTTTGTATTAACCGACGCTAAAATGTCCTCAATTGCGCACATTTTATTTAAATGAATATTTAAATATATTCATTGCTGAGAACACAGTTTAATGGCATCTGGGTTATACAGCATCAAGTTGAAATACTTTAAGTCAAGATTTAGTTGATGAAACAAAAGATCGAAAGAGTATAACAGTGGAATAAATTTATTTTTACTATGACAGATCACAAGTTTCATTTGATGTAAAAAATTGTTTCAATATTTTTCAAATTAATAGATTTCAATTATTTTATATTTTTGGAGTTTGTGTATAGCTTATGAATACACAGCCGTTTTTTTTTTTTTTGCTTCATCTAAGATACTCTAGTATCCTTTCTAAGAAAATTGTTGCATTAAGCATTGCCGTACGACATCACTATAGCAGAATTTAAATGACAAGATCGTTTTTGTTTGAAAGAGGCGGGTTCGAATCATGGAATTGTGAACAAGTTGTGGCTTTTACAATATATATACTGCGCAATTATTATATCATTGGACTGGAAGCTCAGCACTCACCAAACAATAAACCCTGTTTGGCGCTGTACAACATATGCGCTCAATTGCCAGAGAGTATTTCATACCCATATTAATCAACAACTTGCTACACAGTCTACTACATTCTTTAACCAGTTACAGAATATTAAAACATGAACTGCGCAAATTTCATCAAAACAGAATTAATAGAGCAAAAGATGACATCTATATCATATAAAATAAAGAACCCACAGTTACAAACGGCAACAGTTGTAATAGTAATATGTAAAAATAAGCATTATTCAGTGACAGCCTTATTATCTCTTCACTTTGCCAATCCTAATATCATTATTTAATCAACTCAGTTCATAAATTCCTTTATTTTACTTATTTTATTACTTATTGTTTCCATAATTACCAAATTATATTACCTATATTTACATAAAACCACACGTTTTAAAGTAAAAAATATATATGTGTGTGTGTGTGTGTGTGTGTGTGTGTGTGTGTGTGTGTGTGTGTGTGTGTGTGTGTGTGTGTGTGTGTGTGTGTGTGTGTGTGTGTGTGTGTGTGTGTGTGTGTGTGTGTGTGTGTGAAAAAGCTTTAATGACTGATACCGAGAGATAAAAAGATGACATGATATATTTGAAAAGATACTACTAGTACACTAGTTCCGTTGAATTGATCAACATCTTCAGGTATCACAATCAAAGAAGTATATAAAAAATTACAAAGACTTAAAATTGTAATAACAGAACAAGTATAAAAAGACAATAGCGTGTTTGAAAACAAAAAGCGAGCTTGAGTTCCAAACAAACATATACCGCGCGCTGTCGCGAGTGCGCCAGTACTGAAGAGAGGCAACATGTGCGTCAGAGAGATTGAAACTCAGGCTGTTGCTGATATGAGAGGAATCAAGAGAAATTTCCCTAGATTCTACAATCTTTCTCTGGAGTTCATCATAGCAAACATGGATGTTAGAAAACTAAGATGAAAAGCCAAACTGCTATTTTTTTCTGGCAAGGTTGATAAGTTATAAGGGGATAAAAATCCCTCATTGTTTTTCAGCCAGTAAGATTCGCTTACTGGCTGAAAAACAATGAGGGATTTTTATCCCCTTATAACTTATCAACCTCGCCAGAAAAAAATATCCGTTTGGCTTTTCATCTTAGTTATAATATGTTTTAACATATATAGTGGCACACCTTTCTGGCATTCGTATAGCGAAAGTATGTAAGTTCTTTTCACTTAAATTCTGATATTCTAGGTCTAGCTACTCACTGATGAGACCTCAAAAAAGGTTGAAACCGGTCTTGGTAGTGACCTCACCTCATAATGTAAAGCAGTACTACATCTCCTAGGAGCTGTGTTTTTACATTATGAGAAAATATCAAGAAGAGTGATGGAACTTGCTCCACCTTTGCAACGAGTTGTCGTGGTGTGGCACTACCAAGTGGTCACTTACGCTTGGATCCGCCGACAGTTCGTCGGCATGAAACGTTCAGATCGTAGTTTTCGATCGTAGTTTCGCTTACTGGCTGAAAAACAATGAGAAATTTTTATCCCCTTATATCGGTGTTCGGAGGATAAGACCACGCGCCTGGAATATACGTCCCTGGTGTGTGTGTGTGTGTGTGTGTGTGTGTGTGTGTGTGTGTGTGTGTGTGTGTGTGTGTGTGTGTGTGTGTGTGTGTGTGTGTGTGTGTGTGTGTGTGTGTGTGTGTAATTGCATTAAGTGCACTTATAGAAATATGAATAAGAATTAGAAATTAACCAAAAATACCAAATTATAAGAATGCATGCCATTTTTCAGATCAATATAAAATGATGGACCTCAGAATGGTTTATTTTTATTTTGGACATGAAATAGTTGATTAGATATTAAAGTCCAAATAGATAAAAATTCTTGGAAGAATAGCAGGGAAAAGAAATACCCAGTAGAAAGATGGTCTACTGGGCTATTAAAGGGATGTCGATGCGCAATATATAGCCTCTCGCTGTCAGGTCATCCCAACCATCTAGCGGCATAGCATATTTCCACATACGGCGCTCTGGCTAACCTGGCGAGCATTGCCGCCTAAAAAAGTATATTTTCCTTAGTTGGAAGAAATTCCAACAAGACCTCTAGGTGGGAGATATTTATCACCTGGTAGCACATGAAATTTCACATGCACCTTGCTTATTAGACAAGTGAAGTGATGCAGGTATTTCGCTTACCCAATTTCTATTTTTCTGTTAACCAAAACTCACTGTATGTGAGTATACGCCCCTCAATTCGTGTGCACAGCAGTGAAACGATTCCACAAGGCGTCTCCTAGTTAGTACACGGGACCGAACCAATTAGTAACGAATATAGAAGCTTCCCAATTAGCTATCATCAAATTCTGTAACCATATATTTTGCCAGTTTGTGAATGGAAAGAAGCCGCTGTAGCTCAGTAGAAGTGGCGTTTCACTCCACTGCGCTTGACCGCACGACGAAAAAGTCGTTCGAATCTAGTCGCCTACTAGAGGAACTTTTTCTAAGCCTTTTCTCGACGGTTCCAGCGTTAGTCGATCTCCGGCACGGGCTATTGGGTTTTTCTTCTTGGACACTCCGGTTTTTCGTCCCGTAAACTCAAAAAAATCGGCCGTCCAACCCAGACTATTTTCTGACATTAAATATATTGTGTTAGGTTTAGGGACCACTAGATGGCGACACTTACTAGCCGCCTTCTTCACTGCGTGCTGATTAATTAGTGATAGCCTTGGGCCAGCTATCTCTGATTGGCTACCAGTGGAGATTGAACTGCCCACTCAGTCTCCATAAGTTAGATATAGCTAAAAAACGGCCTCGCTTACTTCCTATACGGGAACAAAAAGGCGTTAGCTGATATTTTCTTTTTTTTTTAAGAAAACAAATATTTTGGCTGCAATGGGAATTGTCAAGGCCCCTTGTGGACAGGAAACCCAAACGCATCTCTGTGGCGCTATGTTTGCAAGTCACTGTTCACTGCATGCCCACCTCCTGTTTATATCTACCTCATCAAACATAAATAAGACAAACCAATAAATTGCAATTTTATTTCGGATCTCAAAGATACTCCAACGAAACATAGTTAATAAGCCTATAACAACAACAACAATAAAACAATAGAACCATAAAAAACATCAAAAATGCAACCAAACAACTTACTAAACACTGATTGCCAACAAAAAAAGTTTTTCATATCCACTTCACAACATCCGTTGCCTAAACAGCAATATTAGCTATGTGCACCACCACCTACAGTCATCTAAACCAGCAGTGCTGTTTCCTTTGGAACCCCAAAAGCAGCTCGCAACATTTGGAAACGAATCATCACCAATCCCAATTCAGACTTTGAAAATGTCAAATGCTACAAACTCCCTTCCTTCCCATTCGAAACCAAGGACACTGGACCTAACATCTGCTCAGTCTAGTTTTCCCCACACTCATTTACGGATGGTATTGTGAATATCTCACCTAATGACAATGCCAACTTAGTGTCATCACGCTTCTCTTCCAATTCCTGCATTGATTATCTGGGAAACATTCCCTCCATTCCATCAAGATTAATCCCCTTCATGTCTCCCAAGGTCTTCCGACAAAACGATATCCAAAATAACAATACAAACGAGGCAACTTGTCCTGATAGTATCTCACCTGCTGAGATTACAAACCAATTGACCCAGAACTTACACCGGTCCTGTATCGCCTCTTCAATTTCTACTGAACTGTCATTTACCCGACAACCTAGAAATAGGTCCATATCCAACCCATCCCAAAGAATAATGATAAAAGTCAATCAAAAAACTACCGCCCAATTGCTCTCACTTCTGTCTTCTCTAATGTTATGGAAGTAATTAACAACCAACTTTTGAACTACCTAGAAATATATCAATTCATCACTTACCAGCATTATGGATTCTCTGTATTTATATCTTTTCTCTATATCAATTCTTCATTTACTACAGTATGGATTCTGGCATACTGCTGGAAAATGTGGTCTATCGCTGATCTTCTTGCTTTCACCACACGTCTGTAAACTAAAATCGTGGAAAAAAATTGAAGAAACTGACGTGATTGCTCTTGATATTTCAAAGGCATTTGATAGGGTTCTTAGAGAATCTTATTTAAAAAACTGCAATGCTATGATCTGTCTTCATCACTCTGTAACTGGATTGTCAACTTTCTCTATAGTCGGTTCCAACGTGTCATGATGAACGATTCCGCCTCCTCAGATTTCACTATCTTTCAAGGAATACACCGGGGTTCTGTTCTTTCACCAACTCCCTTTATCTTATATATATATGACATTCTCTCAGAGTCTTCCAATAGTATCCGTAGCAAAGCCGATGACATTATAAATGCATTCCTTATTTTTATTCGACAAACATCTTGATGCTCAAGCATTATAATCCTGAGGATCTACCATGGCAATCAACCTGAACTGATATCTCCTAGTTATATCAGAGTGAGGCAAGGACAACCTCATTACTTGAATGCCAAGAAAACTCATTTCTGTCTGATCTCTCTCGAGAAAGTGCTTGCATCCCTCTCTTACCTTCTGTAATACTGAGATATACAAACATGATCATATTTCTTTCCTTGAACTGACTTGTATTGCCGATCATTTCCGACACAACCATATTTCAACTATAACTTCTGCAGCCGACACAAATCGGTGTTCGTTTCCGCAATAGACACTACTTCATTCACAATTGCTAACTGTATAGCAAGCCAAAATCTGCTAGCCATGGAATATTGCTCCCATATTTGTGGTGGTGTGCCAAACTCCTCTCTAAGATTGCTCTGTTCTATCCAGAAAGGAACAAATCAGCTAATTAATGATTTATCTTTCACATATCCACTTCAATCACTCTCTCATAGACGTCGCTTACTGCCTTGAGCCCTTCTTCAGATACTTTCATAGAAGTGCTCTGCTGAATTGGCCAATACTGTTCGTCCATTCTCCACCAAAATCACTAAAACAAGAGCCATTGCTAACTAACATCCTTTTACATTCCACACTGAAATTCACCGAAATACGTTCATTACTTCCTCTTTTATTCCATCTACTTCTGTCCTATGGAACAGTCTTCCTCACTCTACGTTTACCAAAATACTAATCTTCAGCTCTTCAAGCAAAATGGAAAGTTATTCTACTTTTCTTCTATTTCTCTTGCCCACACACGGCGCGATTTTGCTATTGGACTTATATTTTATCCACACACAAATCGTGTGGGGATAAAATATAAGTCCAATTTAGTATAATAAAATATAAAAAAATAGCAAAATCATAATATAAATAGATATACCTAATAGCAGTGTGTACATGTTGATGATAGCATTTCAATCAATAATCTGTAATCAGAGCTAATCTAAAAGAGCATGATCACTTAAAGGGGATGGGTTGAGGAAAGGTAGCTAAACAGTCATGCTGAGAGGATATCAGAGAAAACGAAAGATTTTATGAAAAATTCATAATTACGATGATGAAAGTAATCGCGTCATTTAAAATGATTTTGTAATAAAATTCTTTGATGAGGTTCATAAATATATTTTAAATGTTGATAATTATTAAAAAAATGTGGTTATGTGACCTTGCATGTATTTAAAGTAGAAAAGAAATTTTCGATGTTTACCGTAAACCACGCTGAACAAAAATTGGTGCAAATTTAATAGAAGCTAGAAAAAAATTTTCCTGAAATGTTGTTGATATAAAGATGAGCACGTTGTGTGGTATAGGAATATTTTAGCACCCCTTAAAAAAGTCCACTTGAAATATAGAATGATGAAATTTTGTCAAATAAAAAAAAAGTCAACTGATCTTTCCAGTGAATTCAATTTTCTGATTTCCGTTTCATTCAGGGTGGTTTCAAATATTTTTGTCTTGACTCCGCAGTGGAATTTGTGAAATAAAAAAGTTCAGTGAAATAATTTAGTTAGTAGTTTACCTAATTTCGCTATGTTCATTGGTAAACCTCTTCACTCTGTTAATGGAGAAGGCTCTCTTGTCTTCGTGAACTTCTTTAGTATAATAAAAATGATATTATAAATATATTTTATACTAAATAAAAAACTAATATCATAAAAAGAAAAGTTAAATATATGACATGTTTATGATTTTCTTTGTCTAGCAAAATTTACTCTCAAAAAAGATATTCTCAAAGAAGATCGCTGTAAAGGAAATGGCATATCCCACAATCAGTAATGAGAAAGCCATTTGCAGATGATATAAACTTAGGACATGGAATTGTTTCGTTTCTTTACGGACATAATCACTTTTTTTTCTTGCTTTCAGGTCTTGTTTAAATAGAACTTCATCTACTATCCTGATAATTATACCTGATTGTTGCAACTTGAGTGATCTGAAAAGTTAAAGAAGATTTTTAAGTCTCGTTTGGTTTAGCTTCTTTGCATGATAATGAAGTAAATTTATTTTTCATGTATGTATATTACATAAAAGAAAAAATTAAATGAGCTTATTGAAATTCAGATTCAATAATCAAATTTTGAATAGTTAATATCTCCTTTCCACTATAACAAAATATTTGACATCATAACTCGAAACGGCTAACCTTTTGCGTTAAATCGTTTCGGCATTCGGATTATTGAAACTCTTAATATATATATATATTATATATATGACAAGCATATATTATATATATTATATATATGACAAGCATATATTATTATGTATAATATAATATATAAAATATAACCTCGACACCGCAAGGTAAAAGAGGGTAAAAGGAAGATGAGATATAAAAATATATGTATATATATATATATATATATATATATATATATATATATATATATATATATATATATATATATATATATATATATATATATATATATATATATATATATATATATATATATATATATATATATATATATATACGTAGGCTGTTTAAAGTAATAAGACTATATTTATACAGAAAACAGATTACCTTAAATCGTCATCATTTACATGGTCTTTTTCGAAGTAACTACTGTGAGACGCGATGCATTTGTCCCAACGTTGCGTCCACTTTTTAAACACATGTGAGAGACCGTTTTTTTACAATTCTTTCAAAACCGCCTCCTCAGCTTTTACACATGCTTTGTTTCTTTCTAAATGGAGGCCTCTTAGTGGTTTCTTGTGCTGAGGAAACAGCGAGAAATCGCACGGTGCCAGATCAGGACTGTATGGAGGGTGTGGTAGGATATCTGTGTTGTTCTTCTGCAAAACGTCCACTACACAAACAGCAATATGTGACCTTGCATTATCGTGGTGCAATAAGAAGCCATTCTTCAGGAATGAACGCTTCCTTTTGACGTGCTTGATGATAATCGCTGCTGTGGTGATCATTGTCTCTATGATGGACGTTGAAGGTCTTCCCTCACGTTCAAGCTCTTCCACATTTTGCCTTCCTTCCTTAAAAGTTTTATGCCAGCGAAAAACCCTTGCTCTCGATATTGCTTCATTGTGGAAAGCTTCGCGTAACATGTTAAAAGTGCCCGATGCCGATTTTTGCAAACGCACACAAAATTTAATCGCATAACGCTGTTCCGAGTACTCTTCCATTTCGAAGACTGGTCGAACCTCGTTGGCGCGCCGATGAGCATTTGCGTTTAGTCACGTGACACTCTGGCACATCAGCCCATATACGCCATCTATCACCTTGTTTTTAATACATACAGCAAAGTTTTTTTATTCCACAGAAATTAATATTCTGAAAACGTGTATATATATATATATATATATATATTATTTTTTTTAAGAAAAAATATTTAATGGCTTTAAACCGAGATAAAATATTAAGTTTTAATGAAAATGATCCAACTAGTTTTAGCCTTTTACAGCCTTCTTCAAGTATACACTAAAGGTAGAACACAATAATAAAAATTGATTAAAAAAAACTTAATATTTTACCTCGGTTTAAAGTCATTAAATATTTATTCTTTAAAATGTACCATAACAACCGAGTAAAAGCTCAGGAATACATCTATTGCCTAAATGACGATGCATCTCTAACTGACATGAAAAGAAATTAAAAAAAAACATTGAAGAAAATAGTACTGAGAATCATCAGGTTAGTTTTCCTCAAAAAGTGTAAATTCAATCAAGTATTTACTAATTTCATGTCGATTCAAGAAACAATATCAACAGAACCTTCTAAAAGAATTTATCGTAAACCAAAGTCAGATCTTCTCAGCGAAAGAATCTCAGATACAAAACGCTATCATGCCTTTTTGTTCAACGTACAAAGGTCTTTTACTCAAAAACTAGGAGAAATTATGGATAATGATAATTTTCATGATTTTATGTTTAACAGTGAAGTGCACGCAACAGGGATGCAAAATAATAATAGGCTTAATCTTATCAAGAAGTTTGAGATTCTTAAGAGAATACAAAACACATCTAGTCTACAAAAATCTAGTCTACAATTCGTCACATGTTTTACCAGTTGCAGAAAAAGATATTCTAAGAAAAGGTCTAAATTTCATTCCCTCGCCTAAGTTTATTCCAAGAGAGGCTCTACTTACCAAAATAGAAAAAGCCAATTCGCATATTCCTAATCATTTGGCAAAACTTCTTCGTATAGAATCCATATTTATTATCAATAATGCTAAACCTCCAAGAGATAATTTTTCTCGTGCTAAAAGATAGGCCTTAAAGAATCTTAAAAACAACAAAACATCATTATTTTACCTGCAGATAAAGGCAATGCCAAAGTCGTCTTCAAATCTGAAGATTACCACAATAAAATGCTTCAATTGCTTGAAGACAACATTACATATTCCATTCTTCAGGATGATCCAACAAGGGAACTAAAAAACCGAAGAAACAATCTGTTAAAGATACAATTGAACTTCCTCACAATATTCGCCTTTCGTTACGCTCTCTACACCCTCTAATATCACGCATTTATGGAGTTCCGAAGATCCACAAGGAAAACACCTCTCCTCGCCCAATTGTGGAAGCAATTGATGGTCCTATACTAACAGATATCTGCACTGTCAATCTCATCACTTTCCACCACAAAAGGTCGGAACTATAGGACACAGAGCCCGCTGTCTTTTAAATGAACCAGATGAGCTCGACAAAGAAATTTATCACTTTTCTCTTATCTTTAAATAAAATGGATATTCTGAAAAAACGATTAAGAAATTTCTTCTAAATCCTCCTAAGCAGTGTACTACGAAAACTACTGATTTTAAAGGTAGCATCTCAATACCTTACATTAGTTCAGTCTCCAATAAATTGGCTAAAGTCCTTAAAAATACAACATAAGAACGTTTTTCCCTACACTCCCTTAAGTCCGTTCTCTTATAAGCCATCCGAAGCCTATTCATCACAACCTGAAATATCCAGGTGTATATAAGTTATGGCGCGAATGTAATATTCTTTATTTTGGACAGACTAACAAATCTATTGAATTAGGTATAGAGGAGCATAAGAGCGACATCTCCTATAAAAGATCACATGCATCTGCGCTATCCAGTTATGTTATTTTCTCAAACAATGCTCATGATGATCTACAGAGTCACTCAGTTTGCTGGGAATAACGAAATGGATAAATCCGAAAACATTTTTCACTGCGGTGATGAGTTTGAAAGGAAAATCGTGGAGTCCAGGGAAATCCTACTTAATCCGCAACATTTGAAGAGCAATTTGAGTTACAACATCCCTGCTAGCCATGCTACAGTTGTTCAATACTGGCGTTCACGAGAACTTGCAAGCAAGCATGCAATAAAGAAAAGCGGGTTAGATAGAACAACTTGAAAAATACAACGTTTTCTGTATCAATTATGTATTGAATTTTTTGCCTGTAATTCTCAGAATTTTGTAACTTCAATTTTGATTAATGTGTTCTACCTTTAGTGGATACCTGGAGAAGGCTGACAAAAGGCAGAAACTAGTTGTATCATTTTCATTAAAACTTAATATTTTATCTCGGCTTAAAGTCATTAAATATTTATTCTTTATATATATATATATATATATATATATATATATATATATATTTTTTTTTTTTTTTTTTTTTTTTTTTGTAGAAAAAAAGTGACGGAATTCACATTTCATTAAGCTTTTTATTAAAGAAAATCATATTCTAATCTTAATTTAAATGAAATATAAAACAGCTCTTGCTTTCACGGAGTCACATAAATGAACTAAATCTAATTTATCTTCAATGTTTGTTTTTTTTTTTTTTTAACATGATCAATTGTAATATTAAACAAACAAATTAAAATATACAACCAAAGACCAAATATAAACGCAAAAGTAAATTTTCAAAAACATTATATAATTTAAGATAAGTTCATAGTAAGTTTTGTCCAATTCTCGTCGAACAAATCGTCTCGACTCCTTTTTTTGCTCTTAGTATCTAAGGCCGAATGTCGTCCCCTAAGTAACCACAGATCAACATACTTTGAAGGAACCAAAAGTCTTAAAGGTGTCCAACGAGTTTGATGAATAAAAGTGCCGAAACTGTTTTAGTCTTTAACTAAGCTCTTTTTTGTGGTGACAATTAAATTCATCTGTGAAAATCCGCTTTCATATTCACTTGATGTAATGGGAATGGTATTCAGAGCATGTATCAAAAGCAACAGTTTTTCTGGGTATGTCTTATGGGGAATGTATTCACGGAATCCACGAATCATTTCTTTTTCATTTAGTTGCAGTCTGATTGACAAATTTCTAATTTCCGCCTCTCCAAACGTTAGCTGAGCATCAATATCTTCAGACCAATGTTTTTGGTCAAGCACGCGAGCCCAAAGTGCTAGCTGAACATCTTCGCAACCAAGCAACCTTTTTTCAATTGACTGTTTCAATATGGTATAAAATGTTTTTGGGTCAATTGGAGAATTATTTTTTGGAGCTTTTTCGTGAAGTAAATCTACACGAAAGCAAAGATCGCGCAGAGCAGCTGCAGCACACCTATAATTGGGTCCAAAATTCTGTCTTCCTTCTTCAAAAACTTGTACAAGTGCATTTATTTTTGATTTGCATTGTAAAGGTTCATGTCACTGTTTTGTAGGTCCACACTTAAATCAGATAATTTTTCGAGGGCGTCACATATCAGTCCTAGATCTAATAAAATGTCAGTAGATGTTGTTTTTCTTCTTAAGCCATCAAAGGTACAATTATCATTTTTATCTCTCCTCGGATCATGTGCATCGCATCTTCAAAATGATGCACTAGAGATTCAAAATTATTCCGCACAGCCGAAACCGAACGGAAACTAGATGACCTCCATCGAGTACTTAAAATTCTTCCAATTTTCAGCAGTCCAACCTCTAGTGATTCTGCACTAAATGCAACTCTCTACTATTTTTTGGCGAAGCATGGTATAGGACATGAAGTTTATCAATAAATTATTCGAATCTATTGAGTCCTGAGATTTCCTTTACAGCATCACTTACTGATAATTCTAGTCTGTGATTAGCACAATGCTAAACTATAATAGAAGGAAATTTTTCTGACAGTAATTTATTCACTCCACTTTTATACCCTAACATTACAGAAGCGCCATTGCATGCTAGAGAACCCAAATATTTTTTTTAAATAACCTTCTGTCATCCCATAATAGTTAAGACATTAGAGTAAGAAATCAAATAAACGTTTTGCCGTAATGTTTTCATGTTCGATCAAGTCCAAAAATAAATTTATCGGTGAATTTATTCCAACACCATCGATACAACATCGAAAATACACTATGAGAGTGGTTTTATTGCTAATTATTGTTGTTGATTCATCAATTATCAATTAAATTACATTTTTTGGATTGAACAATTTCTTTAAACACATTTTTTCTCATTTCATCGCTTACATTATTCACAGTATTAATACATGCATTTGTTGAATGAAGAATACGACCCAATTCATATCCGTTTAGTTCTTGCCTATCGATATGGATTGATTGGTTTTCCTTTGCTACTTTATATGTAGTTCGAAAAATGTTTGCGGTTATTTCTGTTTCACGAGATAATGATTTTAAATAAACCTTTTGAAGGGTCTTTTTTTCTGCTTCAGAAACAATTTTTAACGCTCCTTTGTGTGCAGAAGATTCTCTGTGATCGAACATTTCTTTTTGAAGTGAGATCATAAGTCTTCTTATCTTTGCCAGAATATGTAATCTCATTGTTGGCCAATTCTTGGGAAATTTTCATTCCCCTCTTTGTTTCGATTCCAAGAGTTTTAACTTTTCTGCAAGGTGTACAGCCAAGTTCCTTTTAGCAAATATTCATTTTTACAGCTAAAATCATCTTTTGGAACTAATGTTCAGCAATTCGGCCAGTCATTTTCAGTTTGGCCTTGCTCCTCAAGATTAGCTTGAGATGATTCGAAAACATCAACTGGCACCATTATTTCCATATTTTTTTGACGTCGTGTCTGTTATTATTCTGGCCTTTTTATTAATGGGACCGGTGGTTGAGAAGTAATTGGAAATCTTTTTCATTTTCAAACTTGGAATCAGACCTTTACACTAAAAAGTAAAAAAAAAAATGTAAAAGGCTATTAGAATAATGGCATTAAATTTACGTCAATTCAAGAAAGAAATTTTTTAGATAAATAAGTATTTTACCTAAAATCTTTCACATGTTGTCGATCACAGATCCATACAGTCACAGACGTAGATGCTGATGGCATGCGCATACATCTAAACTTTCACGCATCTAAAATTTCACGTCGATGCGGATGGAATTACTCTTTGCAATTTGATAATTTTCTTAATTTCAGTGAAAGAAATACTCATTCCTGTTTCTCCCACAATGAAGATTTCCCTTCTCATAGTCTTTCTTTTGAGACTATCCACAGCATTAAACAATATATTTCAATCAGTATGAATGACTTTATAATAGGTTTTTTAACATCAACATATTAAAGATCTTCCCATTGATGAAAACCAGGGTTTTGATGTATCTCGAAAATTAATTATACAGTATTATTAATTTCTGAGAAAACAAGAATACCATAGAATTTTACTGCAGTGGTTATCGGATTGTTATAGGTTGCCATTGTTACAACGACATAAATGGAATTTTAAAGACTTGACTTCCAGTATTGCTTTGCTTACACATGAAGCAAATATAACAGAAAGGTTTATATTGTGAAGGACTATATTTCGACCCTGAAAACTCTCAACGTGGTGAAGTAAACCTCTGATCTCCTCTCTCTCTCTCGCTCTACTTCTGGGAAAGGTATCTTCCCTCTTAGTGGATGATTCCACTCTTCTTCCATTCTGACAAACTTTAACTTGAACGAGTTGTATTTTCATGTATTAATGTGTATGACATAAATATAGAACATAACAAACATCCAAATACAAAGCGGGATTCACACCTTTCACGTCGTTTTGACTGGACAAGAGATATGCTAACACTCGTCAAACCAGGCCAGCCACAAAGCTATAATATAGTAGTATTATGAATGGGCTAACGGACGATAATACAGACAAGAACTATGACAAGCCTTTAAAGTATAATACGATGATCTAGCATCTTCAGACTACCCATACTAATGGGATGTGGATTATTTGTGCATTCCGATATTATTACCATCTAGATTGTGCACTTTCTGGTTGATTTCTGTGGGAAATATTTTTCCCCATCAATTTCGAAAGGCAGTGAAGTTCGGTCATTTGCTACTGAAAAGCGGTTGTAATGTTATTCTTCTTCATAGGATAAGTAGTTGCATTCTACCTACATACAATAATACCCATTATCTACTAAGAGGGATTGAGTACTGCATTACTATTTGAATTTTAAAAAAAACTGTTATTTAATTATAAATAAATCTATTTAGTAAGCATTCACTTTCTTTTATGCTTACATGGTTTCAAAGGTTTTTTTATGTGGATGAGCTCTGGGGAGATAATAGCCGATGTAGTAGTCAGCCAAACTGTCCCTTGATATATAAAAGTTATGAGATCCATGTGTAGCAGCAAGAAACTGAAGTACATTTTCGTGACAAATGAAACAGAAATTCTCTTTTAGTGTTTTAGAAATACCAGCTTGCAGTGTTTTTGCCACAAGTGAAGGCTTTTGATGAAGTCCTTTTCGTACATCTTTAAGAACACCTACTGTAGATATCTGCAAATATAGATAAGTACTATTATTATGGATTAAAGTTTATATTTAAAATATTTAATTTTCGGAATTTTAATAAAATTTATATTGCTATTTAATTTATGAATTGATATTCTCGTAGGAAGTCCTACATCGTACATTCTTAATTGTACATCGCAAGTAGTATTGTAGGCACTATGAACCAGATGAAGAATAAGATTAGATAAGGCACCGTGACGTCATTGGGTGATATGACCATTGATGTCATTGTGTGTGATGCTGTGTGTGAGGTCATGAGTTTGAAATGTTTGGAATTTCCCTTCAGGGAGGGCATGTGTCATCGACATCACATGTTCCCCCAAGCACAATTCCAAACCCGAACCAATACACGTTTTGTTCATTAGTTCGCAGAGGAAATGTGGGTGATATTAAAGATAAGGATTCGTGTCGTGATTGACGGGACACTATGAACCAAATAGTGATTGAGTAAATGAGGAAAGCAACGTCAGAGTCATGGGTGTGTGTTGTTATCTACTGTAGATAAGGGACATAATTTGTTAGTTGTAAATAAGCGACTGATTAATTTCAACTGGAAAAGGAAGTTATATTAGTGAAAAACGATTCGTACCATGATTAGTGGGACACTTTAAAACAAGAGGGTTAGGGTAAATGGGGGAAGTGATATCAGTGTCATGGGTGTGTGTGTGTGTGTGTTGTTATGAGATGTAGATAAGTGAATGTTCTGTGTATGAAATTGTAGGTGATGGTTGGAGAAAAGATAATAGAGTATTGAATGTTTGGAATTTTTTCGTTGGGGACTCCATCTGTCATTGAAGTCAAGTTGGATTTTCGGTTGTCTATAATTAGCAGTACCAATTTTCCAATATAGGTTTGTAGTATTTCAATCCTATTATTGAGTATAGGAATTTCTAGTTTAGAGTCAAGAGATGGCGGCAGCATTTAGACATTTTCTGAATAATTAATTATAGGCTATCATTGTTGTCCACCCAAACACACACACACACATTTTTTTTTCTTTCATTTCAGATTTCTAAAATAATTAATTATTATATATCACTGGAGTCCACTCACCCCCTTCAAGCACACACACTTTTTTCCCCATATACATCCAAATATTTTGATTTGTCTAAAATTTTAACATCTTAAAGTTCATTACTTTTATCTAATTAATGCTATCTTTATTACAAATGTTTTGGGCTATTGGAATTTTTAGTTTACTTTCAAGAGATGGCTTCAGCCTTTAGAAATAAAAAAGAGTGTTTTTTAATTGAAAAACGAAATAACGTTTTCTAAAAAAATAAACGGAGATTTAAATGGATTAAGAACTTTTGTATGTAGTCTAGAAAAATTCTAATGATAATTTAGATTAACTTTATTGATAAAAATGTATTCTTGTTTGAATTAAAAACTAAATGGCATTTTTTAAAAAAATAAACGGAGATTTTAATGTTTACAAGAACTTTTGTATGTAGTCTAGAAAAATTCTAATGATAATTTAGATTACATTACTTTCTCTCGAGAATGGCTCTTCTCAATTAAAATATTTATTCCAAAATAACTGAATTATAATGATATATTCACAGCACAACACATACAAAAACAGGGACTGGAAGAACGAAATTGCTTTAAATAACCTGAAATTGTACTTGTTTTTTTCCTTTAGGTTTCTGTCCGTTTGTTAATTTCATTTGCAGTGTGGCTAATGGTTATGTTTTTTTGTATGGTTTCTGTCCAAAGTGACATCATAGAGTTGAATTGGAAACGTGCTTTTGTCGTGAAAATACTTATTTCTTATTGTTTCAAATGAATATTAGTTCTGTAGTATACTTTTTTTATTTTCTATGTTAAAAAATTCCAAACATATATGTATATATATATGAAATAGTTAGAATGACTATGATACCGAGAATAAAAAGAATAAATTTTAATGCCGAAATACTACTAGTTTCGGTGAACAAAATTCAACTTCCTCAGGTATCAAAGACAAAGAATTATGTATAATAACAGAGACAATAAAATTACATCAACAGAACTAATATAAAAGATCGAAGTACAGTTTAAATCTGGAATGCATGCACGGAATTCCTATTAAAGTTGACTACACGTGAGGGTTGTCATGAGAGCGTCAGTACTGTGGTAATGTATGCGTCAGAAAGATTGTAGCTAAGGCTATTGTTTATTTGAGATGAATCAAGATATTTTTCATTAGATTCGACTACTTCCTTTCAGGCTCATCATAACCTATGAATATTAGAAATTTGCGGCCAGTCTACGAGGTGGTGAAGGGCTTCATCCGATTTAATAGTGAAGAGAACTTGTCTTGAGAGAGCGCTGGCCCTGGTCCTATTGTAGGATATATCTCTTCTGTGTTCCTCAATACGTAAAAGGATAAATTTAGTCATCTGACCCTACTTTAAAATGGCATGTTACACACGTTAATTTTACTAGAGTAACAATTTCCTATTATCAGACAAAGAATAAACTTTCCCAGATGAGTGACAATGTGTAGAAAACATCAAGTGAATGTTCCACAACATTGGAAAAACATTCCCTACAGCAACAACTTGAAAGATGTGTATTTTTCAGTTTATTAAATTTCTGTATGTCAGATTCAGAAATACAATATTGTAATTAATATTTCAGTCAAATAAAAATGTATAAAATTAAATGAACAACTTACGATATCGTTGATATGTTATGCAAAATAAGAAAATCATGCCTATGTTTGAAGTCACAGTGAATTCACACACAAATTATATATATATATATATATATATATATATATATATATATATACTAGGGGGCTCTCTCCCCTGGCACCTATGGTGACCTGCCCAATCAAGTTCTGGGCTTACCAGCCCGGAACTCGGGGGGTTGGCCTTCAAACCTTAAAAGCCAACTAACTTAATGGAGACAAAAAACCTGACATAAAAACGTTTAAAATTTCGACTTATCTTTTAATACATAGATTAGATATATATTAAATTAATGCCGAAAATTAAAAAAACCCACAAAAAACACACAAAAATTACGTACATGGGGAAAATAAAGTGTGTGCTTGAAGGGGTGAGAGGACACCAGTGATGAGCAGTAAATAATTATTTTATAAATGCGAATATGACAGAAAAAAAAAAATTGTGTGTGTGTGTGTGTGTGTGTGTGTGTGTGTGTGTGTGTGTGTGTGTGTGTGTGTGTGTGTGTGTGTGTGTGTGTGTGTGTGTGTGTGTGTGTGTGTGTGTGTGTGTGTGTGTGTGTGTGTGTGTGTGTGTGTGCGCGTGTTTGAGGAGACAGCACCGATAGCCTGTAATTAATTATTTAGAAAATGTCTAAATGCGGCAGCCCTCTCTGACTCTAAACTAAAAATTCCTATACTCAATAACAGGAATGAAACAACACAAACCTATATTGCAAAATTCGTACTACAAACTATAGACAACCGAAAATACGATGTGATGTAAATGAGAGATGGGAGTTCAGGCAAAATTCCAAACATTCCATACTCTATCTTGTCTCTAACCATCTCCTACAATTCCATACGCAGACCATTCACTTATCTACGCCTCATTACCACACACACACACACACACACCCATGACACTGACTTTACTGCTCCATTTTGGCTACCGTAATTTGATTTAAAGTGTCCCTCTAATCATGGAACGAATCCTGATCCACTAATGTAGCTTCTTTTTCCACTTGAAATCCATGACGTCACTTATTTAGAACTAACAAATTATGTCACTTATCTCCAGCTGATAGCAATGCATACCAATGACAGATGATGTCGCTTTCCCAATTTACCCTAACCCAATTTGGTTCATATTGTCCCACCAATCACGACACGAATCCTTTTCTCTAATATCACCCACAATTCCACACGCGGACCAAAACACAAGACGTGACGTCAATGACACTTGTGACCCCAAGGAAATTTCAAATATTCCCATCTCATTACGTTACACACAGTATCACACACAATGATGTCAATGATCTTATCACCAAATGATGTCACGATTTCTTATCTTATCTTATCTTATCTTGATCTTGATCTGGTTCATAGTGCCTACAATGCTACTATTTTACTTTCTTCATTAGTTGTCTCATTAACAATGTTTCATATTATTATAAATTACATTATTATTGTAAAGGATGGCCATAAAATAACTTTCCCTCTAGGGAGGCATCTGTAGCAAAAACGAATAAATGGAAGAAGACCAAATTTTATATTGAGACTTTTGAAGGCATGGAGAGATGATTTCTGCCAAAAAAAAAAAGAAGAAAATATTTAGTACCAAAAGTCGCCGTTAGAGGAAAATGTGCACTGGCGGAGCCTGAAACAAGCGGATAATTATATTAAAGGCAGATAAAATAGAATAATAACATTTCAATGGTGTAAGTGACATCCGCATCACTCAATCCAGCTTGATATCTGCGCGTTACTATGGTAATAAGAATAACAAAAATTAAACTAAAAGAACAACATGCGAGACATAGAGAAATTAATGTAGTTATTGAACTCACACGAAATAATGCTTTATTCATCAGAATCAGAATACCCTGGTCAAAATTCAGGATTTTCAATGTGCTGACTTCTCTTGTTTACGACAAATTACATCTTGCGTGCAACATGCTCTACAGCATAGTATAAGCAGCCGGATTCAATGTTCATAACAGCCCGTTTTAAGTTATCTTTCAAGACATGCACTTTGGGAACGCCATGAATATACACAACAGATTTCAAAAACGCCACAGCCAAAAGTCACATGGAGTGATGTCCAGGTTTAGGCAGCCATGCTGTTGGAAAGAATTGACTGATAACTCTCTCATTACTGAAATGCTGGCGTATAAAGGCGATGTACTGGAAGTTCAATGTATGCCTATGATCTATCCTGCATAAAAATTATGGAGTCCGAACATTGTCTTTGCTGCCTGCAGGAATGACAAACTTTTCCAGCATTCGTCGATAAATCTCTCCAGTAATGGAATAGGTTACAGGACCTGTAGGGGTAATACGCTGAAAGAAGAATTGTCCTATTATGAAATCGGTTGTGAAGCCACACCACATGGTTACTTTTGGAGAATGCAGTAACACTTGTTAATCTCTTGAAGATGTTCAGATGCCCAAATTCTGCAGTTTTGAGTGTTGACCGACCCATTCAGGTAAAAGTGAGCCTCATCACTCCACAGTATTCTCCAAAGCCAGTCATTGTCGACCTCCATTAAGGCAAGAAATGTTAGCGCGAGGTCATGCGCTTATCATAATCTGTGGTAGTTAGTGCTTGAACACGACTGAACTTATACAGATAGAAGTGAAACATTTTACATAATATTTTCCAGATTTTACCATAAGCCATATGAAATATGCGAGCTACTATGGCACGAGCGCTTGGACCTGTACTGGTGCCTGTGTCCTCGAGCATCGCTGTAGCAACGTCTGTTACTGTCTCTTCTTGCACTGCTTTCCGTCCTCTGCCAGGTCTCACTCCTACGGATCCAGTTTCTTCAAACTTCTTAATCATAGCTCTCAGTGCTACAGCTGACATAGGACATGCACACAGGTTATGAAGCGTTCTAAATTCCAGAAGGGCCACTACGGCATTGCACTGTTTAAGTTAAAATAATTTAACAAGTAAAACATGCTGAGGCAAGGTAGGACTCATATTCAGCCCAATTCGTCACTCATTCGAATAACTGCCTGAACATTCCCAATCCCTTTTTAAGTGGAATTGGTGTCGCTGCTGTCACGTTCGCACAGTAAAATTTGCATAATCCATTTTACCTGCGTTTACTGCAAATATTTTACTGCTTTCGGCTCCACCAGCGCCAAACTTTCCCCTATCAGCAACTTTTGATGCTAAATCTTTTTTTTTGGCAGAATTCATCTCCTCATGCCTTCGAAAGTCTCAATATAAAATGTGGTCTCATTCCGTGTATTAGTTTTAGCTAAAGATACCTCCAAAGAGTGAAAGTTAATTTATGGTCCCACTGTATTTCTAACGCTCATTCAATTTGATCGATCATATTTCTATGTAATCCACTAACACTGACAGCAGACGGCTGAACATCCTGCTTGTTTCTCATTTTTTCTCCTTCTGGGCACAATTATCTGTTCAAGTAAGAGACACTTTGGGAGTGTTATGTGCTATATTCTGAATCTCTCAATTCTCGCGTATTCCTAACTATACAGCATCTCTGTCGTTTTATAATCACAGTTGCGTTGATGGATGGCACAGCTCTTGTATGCTGCGCTCTACGTACGTTTTTCGATTGCTTTATGCTCGAAGTATGAATTCACAGAACACGATCACTCTTTTTTCATTTTTATTTCCTATATCGCTAGAAAAATGTCGAATTATCTGGTCAGTAATCTTTTGTCTGATTGTGTTTTTTAACAATTAAAGAAGAAAAAGCTCTTGGCTGTTACTTGAATTCATCAATTCATTCACTTGCTCAAATTTTGTATTTATACCTGTATAGGTGAGTCCTCTGCTGGAGAATATGTTCTTATAGTGACAATTTATTTCAGAAATAATGAGGAACGTTTTAATAACCTGGCTCTATCTAACTCCCAGCTTTCTGTAGAGGTCTTCTGTTTGTTTCTTATCTGCATAGCGACAACACTTAGATCTACTCACTTTATCACGACCTTCCAACTGTGTCGCCATAAAGTGAGCATAACTGTGCATAATCATCCATTTTTTTCTGTTTTATTTCTGTAGAATTCCTAAATCTAAATTTCAATTTTTAAGTATTTTTGAATTTCCTGATATATTTCACTCAAACTCTGTGTCCTCCATGATCCAATCCTCAAAATCCGAGTTTATAGACTACATGCACGTAGCTTTTACTAAATTTCGATCGGCAGTTGAATTTTTCGATCAACCAATACAGTGCGAATTAATCTCATGAATATTCCTTATACACCGTGCAAAAATATCTGATAAAACCTGCATATGGCAATAGATTAGTGTATAATAATGTTGTTTCCGATTTTTAAACAAATAGTACGGCTTTTATTGGTAATACATTTTCAAACACAAAGCACTATTTCTTTGTTAATTATCACAGGAGGTCATTGATAGACATACCATGATTGCAGCTGCTGCAGCAGTGTTGGCTAATGGTCCACATTCTATTTCCTTCTTCTGCAATGCTCTGGAGAGCTGGTCAGTAGTCTCAATCAATTTTACTTTTTGTGAGATAGTCAGGTGGGACAGAATGCAGCCATTATAGGAGGCCACCATGATCAAGACAAAAAACAGCCAGAACAAAGCCAAAATCTGGAAACTTCTGGAATTAAAGAAGGATCTGATCCCTAAATAGAGGAGGAAACATATATGAATTCCTATTAATTTTTGTATGAAGAGGAATATTATATTTATTAAATGCAAAGGGATTTTATTTGTAAATCTATTTTTAATTTAGTATAACTTCTCTTAAAATAATGATACGTACTGAAATTGTAAGCAAATCAATTCACAAAACATATTCAACTCTCAGATACAAAATCATTGAATTTCTGGAATCGAACGTAGTCAAAAAAGAGTAATTAAGATAAAGAATATTATCTTGATGGTTCAATAAGTTTTATTACTGAAAGGAATTCTGTTTTCTATTGCGTCTCAATGCGAAACGAAATGTTAAGTGATGTATTACGTGTCGGAAGAAAGATGTAATAATACTTTTAAAGAAAGGAAATGGTACAGTAACTAATAAGTACTGAAATCCTTACAGTTATTCGTTTCTTTATTTCAAATGAAGCATTATTTCACCGACAAACTCTTAGATCATATCACTGAGTAACGACAACTCTTGGTTTCACCACTATAGAGTTCATTATAATATCTGAAAATTGCTAAAACATGTATACTCACATTTGACAAAATATTGTGATTGCTACAGATTTCTGGAGATATGCGACTTGCATGTTGCTATACTTCAATATGCAAGGCCCATTTCTGATTATCAACATCATAGATCATAAAGATTAAATTAATAACAATGTTTAGAATTTTATATTATCACTCTCATTACTGACTGTCAAACGGAAGCAAATAATTTAAACAGCTTACCTTTTGAAGTTATTGTAGTGAATAACAACCAAACTACTTCTCTCAATGGAACTATGGAACTACTGGTTAGTCTGTTGGACAATTTCAAGATCAGATATGACACAAAACTATAGAACAAAAGTGACATTATGAATATTAGCCACACCTGAAAATGGAAAATGTTTGAAATTATGAAAGGATACGTTTGTATAGGAATCTGATGTCAACTAAGAAAATGGTATTTTTTACTATATACTTTAATAAGATATATTTTCATTTTAATATTATAAGAAAAACATATTATATTAATCAATATTCATTAAGATAAATTCTAAATGATGGAATTTATCTACTCTTTCTTCCAGCTATTCTAGTCGTAATCACTATGTGGCAGAGATAAGCATGGTTTTCATTCTGAAAACTCTTGTTTTTAACATTGGAGAAAATTCATCAGTACATCTAACTGTATTTCAGATATAATATATTGTATGTATCAGGGTTTAGTACCACAAGATAGTAATTTGCTTGATTATACTCTCTCCGTTTCTCTGTCCCTCATTCTCTGTACCCTGAAGGTTTCTTGCCTTCATTCGAAGCCTGTAACCCAGATATCAGAAAGGATTGAACGGTAGAAAGATCTACCCGCTGATCTTCAAATATCAATACAACTCTTCCTTCCTCCTTTTAAAATAAAACGCAATAGTGAATTTATTTATTATTTATAGACATCTAAAACATAATTCGGCAAGAAATAATATGATTTAGATATTCTCTCTCTCTCTCTTCTCTCTCTCTCTCTCTCTCTCTCTCTCTTTAAGCATATGAATGAATCTACACTTTTTCGACAGATTTTGCTATCTATTAAAAATAATTATTAAGATTATTTAGAGTGTATTTTAAGCAAATATGTTTATAATGCCGTTTCCAATTAAGAGCAAGGACAGCATTTACTTAACTGAGAAAAGGCATTTATATTTATTACAAATGGGCTGTTGAAAAGAAGTTCTTCATTGCTTCAGATGAATTATCTTGCTTTTATTTCTAATCTCCCTCTCTGTGTATTATGCTGATATTATGCAGTCTGAATATATTGATTAGTTGTCCTTGTAGTACATGATATCCTAACACCCGTATATGTGTAATAAACGAAATTATATTTTTGAAGTAAAATACACAACTGTGGATTATATAAATGTCACTATTCTTACATAATATGGTAGCAAACAAGATCTTATTTCGGCAATTTCGGCATTCTTAAAAAATGGCACCGATTAAAATATTAAAATATTATATCGAATTCCATTTCTTTTAATTTTGCTTCACAAACTGAATAAAATCCTGAAAGCTTAGAGTGTTTCTACATTTCTAATAGCACAATTTTTTTTTTATATCCGTCACTATGTTCAGTCTCATTATGTTCAGTCTCATAATATATCCGTCACTATGTTCAGTCTCATCTACCAACAATGCATAATATATTGTAATAAATTATGCATTGTTGATAGAATGAATCCAGGAAGTGTGTACAATCTCCGTGATATTCTTTAGCCTGTACAATTATTAGTCTAAACAGCAGTAATCAATGATAGCCTATTTATAATCACGCAACGCAACGGAATGTATATTCAAAGAAGAATGTCAAGAAAATACTGATTATCGTGTTATACCAATCATCTACGTTTTCGTTATATTTTTATAGATATTTGGAATTTACTTTTGAAACAATATTCACATAAGAACAAAGTGACTTACTAGCAATGAAAATGGATTAAATATTGCAGTTGGGGAAAATATCTCGTCAGGTTGTTTAGTCATAAAAGCAAGCCTGCTATTGATCACTGGAACAACATCTGCACCTAAACTTCTCTTGTAGTTCTGTGTTTGCAAAACCCCATTAAGATCGACGTCCTGGAAAATAAGAAGAAGGGCATGCTATTTGCAGGAAATTTGGCTGTATATATCATGTTCATGTAAAAAGGTTTTTTCGAAAAAAAAAAGCAATACGTACATGATTATGCACCATACCAAGGAGACCAATAAAACTTTTATTTTTTATACCTCCGAACTTCCTGTACGGTGATTTTTTAAGCTTGTATCTAGAAAAACAAAAATAATATTAAAATAATATTATACAAAAATTAATCAATGATATTTTTTTTAAAATTTTACTGTTATGCATAGTTTAATAAATTTTGAAGGCATTTGAAGAAAATATATATTAGCTTATCCCTATTTAATAGTTAATTCTTTATTCATCCTAACAATGATAGGTACTAGCTTGGGACAGACAAAAAAAATAAGCTATAGCTCACGATTGTAATTTTCTCTTAATGGTGTTTCCATATGCAATGAATTGAAGATATCATTAGCATGTCCATCATCATCATCATCATCATCATCATCATCAAATGAAAATAACCTCATAGACATTCTTCGTGTGGATAAAATTATTATTCTATTATACATGTAGCTAATTATATTATAGATCACTTTTAAAATTGATGATCATTTTATATTGATCATTTTATATTGATGATCACTTTTAAAAATGTGACGTGTGTATGTGTACACTGGTGCGCACACACACACATATACACACACAGGAGAAGCTGTAAGGATTACAGAGAATAAATGTCATTTTGAGATGGGGTTAAGAACAAAGTACTGTAAGTTGTTATTCTTCTTAAATAGCATAGGTTGTCTTCTTTTGGAAATACAGGTGATCCTCGTATAACGCGGATATTAGGTTCCATAAAAATGTCGCGTTATATAAATCCCGTTATGGGAGACTCAGATCATATAGAAAAAGTAGGGTAATGTTCCGAAATTGTATTTTTTTTTTAATGATATAAACAACAATGACATATCCAACAAAAATATTTTTTGATTTAATTCAGGTAACAAATACATAGTATAAAATTATAAAAATTACAAATTGTGCGTAAACTTTTTGGATATAATGCATAAATGTTTTAGGCAAAATACAATAAAGTGCATATCTTAATCGTCACCACTGTCTTCGAAGATGTCCTTTATTTTCAAGTTACCGGACCTCGTCATCACTCGAAATCTCTTGGACATCATTTGAATTATTTTCATTGCATACTTCGGTTTAATTTTCAAGAAGTCAGTAATAAGACTTTGCTTACCGCTATGCTGCAATTTTTTATTAAGTTTATAATATGGAGCTAAACAAATATCCAATTGTCTCGTGAATTTTCCTGAGCCCTCCATTGAGGAATCTTTATCCGTAAAATAACTTCCTAACTTTCTTGCCAAATTCAGAACTTTCTCCGCCATTTGGTTCGACGTCATTTATTAATTGTAACAGTTCCTCCTCATTTAAATCTGTTTCTCCTCAATTAATTCACAAATTTCGTTTTCAACCCTATTGCAAAAGCTCTCTCCACCAAAAATGTGTTACACGTTTATTATACGACTTAGCTTGGCATCCACTGGAGGTATGAAATTTTTTTCCAGAACGGCTTCAAGCCATATTTTTTTCCAGCAACATTTAGTGTAGATGGTTGTAATTCCTTAATGGACAGAGAAATAATTTTCACACAATTCAATATTGAAAACTCTTTCCACTCTTGAAGCAGCGTCATGTTTGGATTAGATTCCATTTTTTACAAAATTAACTGGAATATTCGACGAATATAATATGATTTAAATATTGATATTATTCCTTGGTTGAGTGGTTGAATAATTTAATTAGTGTTAGTCAGCAAAAAAGTTATTGCAATATGGATATTATTTCTGGGAAAACTTCCATGTCACTCCTTTTAGCAAACTATTATATTTTCGACTATTTTGCCTGCTTCTGTTTAGGAGTGCCCCTGTTTGAATGTCATTGGCTTTTTAACTCACGGATTCCTAGGGCATTGTAGATGTATATTTACCATTAAATATATGTAGCATAAAGGAAGAGAAATTTACACATACCTTTTTCCTGGGTGTTGCGGCTTGTCTTCTTTCTGAGATGTGCAAACTACTGCAGTTATAGTGTTTTGGAAGGAAGTGTGTGTATGGGGGGGGGGGTCTTAGGCAATGTGGGAGAATTAAAATAGAAAATAGAAAAAAAACCGTTTTTTTTGTATAATATATATATGTAGAAAATATTTTAACTTGGGTATAATAAATGTTAAAAATACCAAGCAATTTTAAACCTGGTTTTACTCCATTTTCCAAGTAAGCAAACAGACAAACAAGTCAAGTTTTCGCTTGCAAGTGATGCAAGTCTAGCTGATCCTACAGGTAGTGCAAGACCAAGGCAACTCGCGGTAAAGGTGGAACAAGCTCTGATCACTAATCTTAATATTTACCCTTAATGCCAAAACACATCTCCACGAAGGGGATGTATGATGTTTTGTATTAAAGGCAAGGAGCCACTACCGAGACCGGTTTTCGACCTTATGAATAAGTAAAGCCGTCTCTAAAAATTCGGACGATCCCTAGGCCACTCAATTGTGGACGAAGGACCGTCCATCTCAGCGTTGGCTCCACTCAGTGATGGCCTTCCACCCTCCACCACCACCGAGCAGAACCGCTCAAATTCCGAGGAAAAGCATTCACCGACAAAGCCCCTCACCGGACCGTGCCGGAAAACACTTTCCCCGGAGACTCAAATTGCTCCCTTAAGGCAAAAACCTTATGAGAGCGAACTCAAAAACTCTTGAATCCCAGCGCCCCCGGGGGTAACAGCAACAGCCGAACCTCAGTTAAACTTCATTGGTACAGCATTGCCATCCATTACCCTACAAGGGTATCTCATCTCAAGCCCTCCCCCACATCTCATCAGTGGGAGCCAGGCTAGAAATACCAAGACTTAGTAATACAGAGCTTATAAGTATTTTACCAGAACAAGTTACCATAAGGTGTTTTAACCTTATTAAATAAAAATCTCTGGAGGAGATATAAATGTAGAAAGTATTTTACCTTGAGTATAATAAATGTTAAAAATAACAAGCAATTTTAAACCAGGTTTTACTCCATTTCCCAAGTAAGCAAACAGACAAACAATTCAAGTTTGTGCTTGCAAGTGATGCAAGTCTAGCACTACCTGTAGGATCAGCTAGACTTTCATCACTTGCAAGCGCAAACTTGACTTGTTTGTCTGTTTGCTTACTTGGGAAATGGAGTAAAACCAGGTTTAAAATTGCTTGGTATTTTTAACATATATACAGAGTGTTCGGGATAAATTTGACAGTTTCGTAAGGAAAAATAAAATCTTCTTTGTATCTATTAAATTTAATGAATTGACAAAAAAACATTACAGGCAGAGTTAATTACAATACTATCAACAAGATTTACTCAAAATAACCACCATTAGCATCGATCACAGCTTCAATTCTGCTTCGGAACCTCGAACAAGCTGATGCTACAGTCTCCCTGGGAGGGGCCGCAAAAACTGTTTTAATTTTATCCATTAACTGGGCTTTTGTATTACTGGAAGTGCGATTGGTGTCTTTTTCAACTGCGCCCCATACAAAATAATCCATGGGGTTAAGGTCTGGGGAGTTTGGAGGCCAAACATTTGGACTGGTGAAGTCGTAGAAATTTTCAGACAACCATTTTTGACTTTTCCCAGAGGTGTGGCAAGGGGCCGAATCCTGCTGCCATACATACGGCCTACCATTGGCTACCCTTGTTATCCAGGGCTTGACTACAGTTAGCAACTCCACGAACAAAGCCCGAATTCCAATGCCAGGGTTCTTCAACACCTGTTCCTGCAGATTTGCGAGGAATTCTGCTGTACGAACGCAATCAGATCGTCTGCTAGGGATCTTTCTTCTTGCTACATCCTCGTAGTCACCATTGCAAGTCTCTAGTTCATGCCTGATTGTTTTTACTGTATTCAGGGAGAATTGGGCAGCAGTCGTAATATCCTTATTTTGATGGCGGGCACGAATCATCATGATACAAGTTATTCTCTTCCATGATTCAGGTGGGTTCCAGCTATCCATCCTTTCTGACATCTTGTATATGAATGAAGAAGGGTCCAAACTTTTAAATGAAGAGAAGTGTGTGTTAATACATGTAACTTACGGAAAAATATAATTAATTATAAATATGTCAAATTTATCCCGAACACCCTGTATATATATCTATATATATTATATTATATTATTAGGGATGGCCGAAGCGTTTTTTATATAGGGTGAGAAAGGGTGAAAGGGATTGAAAACAGGAACTGATTTTTTGTTGGGGTTGTGGGAAAACGGGTTGACGGGTTGCGGTCCGTTTCAACTATGCTTGTTCGTCGTCTGAACACATGGAGGAAGTGGATGCTATGTCAGGTCGTTAGGTGTTTCTGCCTTTGAAGTATTTGTGTTATCGCCTATTTGTCGGGGTTGTGACCTCAATTTTACGTTGTGAAAATTTCAAACCTCGGAGATTATGTAGAGCCGGTGGACGTTGATAGAGATTTAGCTGACAAAGGGGATACAGTAGTCATCACAAACCAAACCGATTACTACAACACAATAGCAGCTTTCTTAAACGACCAACACACCTGCCTTAAATCCAAATTGACCTCGCCCCCGACCTCATAAAACAAATCAACAGTACCCTACACACCCTAAAAAAGGAAAACAAAATAGGCAAAACCACAATGAAAATCACACTCCCCCGCACCACAAACACACCCCTTGTATGTTCGGACAAATAAAAACCTACAAAGACGGGTACCCAATGAGGCCAATAGTGTCCTACAAAAACACCGCCACAGCACCTTTATCAAAATTTGTAGCCAAACTTCTCAAACGATTAATTACAACGCTTAACTTCATGATGAAAAACACGGACGACCTTTTCAAAAAAATAAATAACCTAAGCCTATCCCAGGAAGACATCCTCACTTCATTGGATGCGGTCTCTTTATACACCAACGTGGACGTCCCCAAAACATTAGACATCGTACACACACTACTCACAAAAGACCACACCCTATACTCTCGTACTAAACTAACGCCTAATGACATTGTAAACTTAATCAAACTAATAAATTATCAAACTTCTTCAAGTTCAACAACAACATGTATATTCAATCGGACTCCGTATGG
Organism: Typopeltis vanoorti; assembly: GCF_054136105.1. Lineage (NCBI taxonomy): Eukaryota > Metazoa > Arthropoda > Arachnida > Uropygi > Thelyphonidae > Typopeltis > Typopeltis vanoorti. The sequence goes on from NC_143551.1 coordinate 28,743,026, forward strand.
GCCAACACATCAGCGGAAAACTCTTGGAATTATTCATAGCACTCATAGAATCACTCCTACTCCCTCCTTCTCCCCCCCCCCGAGGCATCACCGTTTATGGCAGATACGTGGACGATATTCTGTGCATTGGAAATCCTACACACATCACCACCTTGAATGCATTCCTAAACAGTTATAGCAACAGACTAAAATTCACCATAGAAACCGAACAGAACAAATCCATCAATTTCTTAAATTTGACATTAATCAAAACAAACAACAAAATAGTCACGAAAATATAACACAAATCCTCGCATATCGGAAACTACCTCCATTTCCACTCGTACCATCACATTCTGTTAAAAAAATCGGTCATCTTATCACAATTCATAAATGCCTATAAATCATAATAATCTTAACACAGAAATAAAAAAACTAACACAGATCTTCAAAACTCGCAACTATCCCACACAACTAATAAATTACAAAAACAGGACGTCCCAAACAACCCAAGTACCAAAATAGACTTCCGAACACAAAAAATTATCGAACAACCATACATCCAGTACACATACACAGTCTACAAATACATCTTCAATTACACTGACTACAAACTGGTATTCACCACAAACTAAAAATTTTCAAATCTCCTAAAACCCAATAAATCTCACATACACAAAAAAATGATATGAACACCACAATGTAGGCTATAAATTTCCCTTCCAAAAAGACTGTGATATCACCTACACAGGTTCCACCATCATGTCTATATGGGCAAGACTACAAGAACACTTCCGTGATTGTATCATCCCTATTCCAGAACATTTAAACACTAAACACGAAACATCAAAAAGAAAAATCGAATACAAAGCACAGGGAAAACAGAAATAGCTGTTCACGCCCTTGAACAAAAACATACCCTGCAAATCGAAAAGGCCATCATAATCGACAGACAAGACAATGAAATAATCCTGAGAATATCGGAAACAATAGCCATAAAATGTGACGCGAACTCTTTCAACGTCCACCGGCCCTACATAATCTCCCAGGTTTGGAAGCTTCACAACGTAAAATTGAGGTCACAACCCCGACCAATAGGCGCTAACTTAAACACTTCAAAGGCAGAAACACCTAACCGACCGGACATAGCATCCACTTCCTCCATGAGTTCAGACGACGACCAAGCATAGTCGAAATGGACCGTATCCCGTCAACCCCTTTTCCCACAACCTCCCCTCAAAAAATCAGTTGCTGTTTTCAAACCCTTTCATCTTTTACCACCCTATATAAAAAATGCTCCGCCCATCCGTAATAATATAATATATATATATATATATATTATACAAAAAAACGGGTTTTTTTCTATTTTCTATTTTAATTCTCCCACAGTGAATAAGATCCCCCCCCACACACACACACTTCGTTCCAAAAAACCATAATTGCAGTAGTTTGCACATCGCAGAAAGTAGACAAGCCGCAACACCCAGGAAAAAGGTATGTGTAAATTTTTTCTCTTCCTTTATGCTACATATATTTAATGGTAAATATACATCTACAATGCCCTACAAATCCGTGAGTAAAAACGAAAATGACATAAGCGCCTCCGTAGCACAATTGAAAGAACAACGGTACATTGCGCCCATCGATTGAAATAGGCCTAAGTTCGATTCTCGTCGCTACAGGAGGAATCTTTATATCGACGATTTTCAATCGAAGGTGAGTTAGCCGATCTCATACGGCGACTCGGGTTTTTCTCCCGGAAACTCGAGTTTTTCATCCCGCTTACAGACAAATCTGCCCTTCAGAACACACGCAATTTACAGACATAGAATACCGGTTGTAGTGGTTGGCGGTAGATGGCGCTAATGGACTACGATTCGTAGAAGAAGTTCGGTATAGTGGTTGAGACAGTTGTATCAGTTGAGATAGTTGTAGGTGTCCTCCCGCGATAAATCTTCGGACTCCTTGGAGGTGTCAGAAATAATAATAACAATAATAATTGAAACAGTGACACTCCTAAACAGACGTACGCAAAATAGTCGTAAATATAATAATTATTTTAATATTCGGATGTGTAAAGATTTTTGTCACAAAGACTTGCGAATTCTCTTTAAACTGTGTACTGTGGCGAGAAGGCGCTGCAGTCGTGACAGAAGCAGACGACGCTTGGGACTTCATTAGCAAAGTTTCCGCTGTGTGTGGTATCCATTTTTTTTTAAATGTGCCCGAAGTGAAAGAATAAGTACAACATTAGTGTTTGAAGGCAAATTATAATGTTTTTGTAGTTTCAAGAATCTTGTAAAGCAAGTTTGTGTCAAGTTTTTCAGAAATAAATAACATCACTAGAGTTACATCAGTGAAATGCGTATGAATGTGTTCTAAAAGTATACGTATAAGCGAGCATTCATTCTGCGTAATGATCAAGACTTTCACCAGCTTTACCACTCATCACAAGTCCGAGTTTTACTGGCGCAGTCGATAGGACCTACAAGGTGAGAGCAATTCGTTATGTAAATGCATGCTCCCATGTTTTAGAGTTCTATTTTGATTATTTGGGCGAAAGTCTGTTTTAATACAAAAAAAAAATAGTGTTCGGAGTTTGTTCCATCCTGGAACAGTAGTAGTTTTGATTTCTCGCCAGAGAAAGATTACACCAGTATTCAAATTTTGTTCCATCCTGGAACAGTAGTACAACAGTTTGGATAAATGAAAAACACGGCAGTGTTCAAGCTATATTTTCGTCCCAGATAAATCAGAATAGTTGTGTTTTTTTTTTTTTTCATTTTAAATTTATTTTGTTCTGCAGTTACCGATTTGTCCTGTTTTGCATGTTAGTTCCATCTTGGAACAGTCAGTACTTGTGATTTCTCGCGAGAGAAAGAACACGACAGTGTTATCATAGTTAATTTTTGCATACTGTTTTGATAGTTCTGTTTCGAGATTTCAGTTATTATATAGTAGCGGTGTAAAATCGGAACTATTTTTTTGTTTTTGTTTTGTTTTTATATATCCACACAGATATATATATATATTTGTGTATTTGAAAGTGTAGTAAATTGTGTAGTTGAAGTTTTTATCTGATAATATTGTAAGATTTATCTATGTTTACAAATGATATGTTGAATTTAATTATGAGTCCCATAATTGCCAAATGTATACATCTCTTTTTGGGCATTTAAAAAAAAAAATTGCAATCGATTCTTTTTTAAGGGTGATTTTTTTTTAATCAGTAAAGAGAGTTATTGTTTAGCACCATGGCTTATTTAGCCAAAGGTAGAAAGGAAGATTTACATAAATTGGCTGAAGAATTGGGAGAGAAGCCAACTGTTGAAATAAAAGTGATAGATCTTAAAATGATTATTACGGGAAGTAAATTTTATGAAGAAGAATTTGTTAAAGGGATGTTGGAGACGATTATTAGTACCAGACTCGAGGAAGAACTGATGAAGAAAGAAGAACTAGAAGCCCAATGCCGGAAAGATGAATTGGGAGCCCAACAGAAAAGAGAACAAATGGAGTTCGAGTTGAAGAAACTGGAAATTGAAGCGCGTGTTCAACCAACCTCAACTCCAGTATCCAGTGACAATAAACCATATTGTCTTGAACTAATTAAGCTAATGCCTAGGTTTAGATTACAAGAGGATGACATTGTGATATACCTATCCCTGTTTGAAAGACAAGCTAAGAGAACAAAAATAGATGTTAAAGACTGGATATCATGTCTCTTGACTTGGTTACCATTTGAGATTGTCCAATTAATTGGTAGAGAGTCAGAAGAAAATTGCGAAGATTATGAATATATTAAAACAATTCTACTAAAGAGATTTAGACTGAATCCTGAAAGTTTCAGAAAAAAGTTTGTGATGCACCAAAAGGTTGCTGAAAAATCTTGGAGGGATTTCTGTTATGAAATAACTAATTATTTCGAAGAGTGGATTGGTGGCCTTGATATCAAGGATTTTGAAGGGTTAAAAGATCTAATTATTACGGATCAACTGATTTACGGGAAGTAAATTTTATGAAGAAGATGTTATGTTATGAAGTGAGAGATGTTCTCTCACTTCATCACATGAAGTGAGAGAACATCTCTTAGACGACTGGGCAAAATTCGTTTCTCCAACCAAGTTAGCTGACAGATTGGACGAATACGACAGTGTTCGTAGTACATCAAGGAAGCCCATCGGAGCTATTCTGAAGCTATTCTATTCTATTATCTCCCTCTCAAAGTCCACCGAGATGGTACCAGCCGCAGCGAAATGATGATTCATACAAGCCTCACTACAAACCAACTTGTTTTACTTGTAGAAGGGAAGGTCATATCGCCAAGTTTTGTATGAAAAATAGTCAATCAAAAGGTATTCCTACTACAGCACACAGTAACCTAGTTCAAACGTCTACCACTGGGGATGACGATAAATCAGGTGTGTTGACTGCCAAAATTTCCCTTCCAGTATCCAAATCAGTGGACATTGATCGAAAAGTAGATGATTTGAAGGTCATCAAAATCAAATGTGGAAGTAGGGTTTTAAATGGAATAACAGATACGTGAGCGCAAATATCGGTAGTGCGCGAAGATTTAGTGGCAGATATGCCCCATGATGGAGAAAGTAAGATAGAAATATCTTCTGCTTTCGGAGTAAATGAAATAACATCCTTAAGGATTTTTGAAATGAAAATTGATGATAATTTACATGGTAATGTTCCAGTCACCTGTGCCGTCTCAGAAGACTGGTTACCGATCTGCTACTGAACTGCTCTGCCTATGAAATGCTGGTCGAAAGCGTCGAGCTACATGAGAGTAGTCATTATTGGGAGACACCGGATCTGAAATCAAAAGATTTAAGTGATAAACGGTCACAAGATGATGAAGACGAAGACATGCCTTCGAAAATAACCAGTACAGCATTGGCAGTAAGTACGATAGAGTCCCCACCAGGTGCAGAAAATGAGTGTATACCAGAAAAAACAAAATTCGAATTTGGCAAACTTCAAAAGGATGATGAGATGCTTCGAAGGTGTTTTGAATGGGCAAAAAGGCAGAAAAATTCCTATGCATTTGACAATGGGGTTCTGCTTCATAACGAACATATTCGTGGCAAGAATATTAGACAAGTAGTGCTACCGCGTGTGAAACGAGAAAATGTCTTAAAGATGGCACATGAAATCCCTCTTGCTGGCCATCTCGGCGAAAAGAAAACCCGTCAGCGAATCAAGTACTCATTCTTTTGGCCTACCATTAAACAAGATGTGAAAAAATATTGCGAAAGCTGCAAGGAATGTCAAATGAGAAGGACTGCTACATATAGAGATAGAATCCCCATACGACCTATCGTCAGACCAGAAACTCCGTTTGAGGTATGGAGCGTGGATTGTATCGGACCGTTAGAACCTCCATCGGGAAGAGGACATCGATTCATAATATGTGCTGTTGATTTATGCACTAGATGGGCTGAAGCCATACCTGTCAAGGAAATAAGTGCTAAAACCACATGTAACGTTCTAATGAGGATTTTTACTCAGACTGGATTTCCTAAAATGGTCTGTACCGACCAAGGTACGAATTTCACATCTAAACTCACTCAAGCTTTCGAAGATCTGCTAGGCATAGCTCCACGTTTTTCCACTCCAGGACACCCTGAGAGTATGAGCGCTGCTGAACGTTGGAACAGAACTTTAAAAGAGATGATGAATAAGAATATACAGGAACATGGAAGAAACTGGGATTTACATCTTCCCTATCTTCTATTCGCATACCGAGAAGTACCACATAGCACTACTGGGTTATCACCTTTCCAGTTGGTATATGGAAGATTACCTCCAGGCCCCTTATCTTTGTTAAAAGAAATTTGGACTGGTGGACGAGTCATCCCAACCGCTGCCTCTCGCTCGGTTGAAAATTATTTACAAGAGCTTCGTGAAAATCTAAGAAAAGCTCATGAAATTGCATCCGAGAATGCCAAAGGGTCTCAAGAACAATACTCCTCCAGATATAATCTTCGTTCCAAAGAAAAATTCTTCATTGTTGGTGAAAAGGCTTTAGTATTGTTACCTTCATCCTCTCATAAGCTTCTAAATACTTGGACAGGACCTGCTACAGTCATTCAACTTACTAGACCACATTCTGCGAAGGTTGAGATGAAGGATGGAAATATCAGGGAGCTCCACATAAATAAGCTTCGACCATATATTCAAAGAATTATTCATGTCGGTCTAGTTTTCGAACTAGATGAAGATTTCGGAACACTCCACTATGCACCTGCTGACAAGATGAATAAATCAGTTGAAGATATTAGGAAACACCTTGAGGATATGAAAGCTCTCTTGACGGAAGAACAAAAACAAGAACTTTTTGACATCCTCCGGAAATATGCAAATGTTTTTAGTTCCAAACCTGGTCATGCCAAAGTTGATGGACACTCCATCAAAGTTACAGAGAACTGTTCCCCTAAGAGACTCAAACCCTATAGGGTGCCAATCACTCTACAAAAGGAAGTAGATCGACAAGTCAAAGAATTGTTAGATATGGGTCTCATTGAGCCAAGTGTCAGTGAATGGGCTCATCCCATGGTTTGTGTGGCTAAGAAAAATGGAAGTGTCAGACTATGCATTGACTTTAGATTGCTGAATAGTTTTACTATTCCAGATGCTTATCCAATGAAAATAGCTAGAGATTTATTATTTGAGGTAGGACAACAAGATTTATCACTGTAGTTGACCTCACCAAGGGTTATTGGCAAATCCCTTCACCGCATTCGTGACGCATTCTGGTCACTATCAATGGAACGTCTTACCGTTTGGAATGAAGAACGCTGGAAGCACATTCCAGAAATCATTAGATAAAGCACTAGCTCCTCATAAGGCATACTGCCGATCTTATATCGACGATTTGGCTATATTTTCTAAAACATGGTCTGAACATCTCACCCATATAGATGAAGTCTTCAAAACATTAAGAGAGGTGGGTTTAACAGTAAACCTAGAAAAATGCGAATTCGGGAAAAATCAAGTGAAGTTCCTAGGTCATTTGATTGGATCCGGTCAACATTCCCCGGACCCAGAGAAGGTCGAGGTTATAAAAGGTTTAGCGACACCAGCAACAAAGAAGGAAGTAAGAAGTCTACTTGGACTGGCTAGCTACTACCGTGACTACATACCACGATTCTCCCAAATTGTATTACCACTGACAAATCTGACTAAGAAAAGTGTCCCAAACAACATTCCTTGGACTACTGATGCTGATGAAGCTTTTACGAAACTCAAAGAAGAGCTTATAAAAATACCTTCTTTGCATACTCCAGATCTCGACAAGCCGTTCCAGTTGTATACGGATGCATCAGCAACAGCAATTGGCGCATGTTTAGCTCAAAACAACGAACAAGGAAAAGAATTGCCCATTGCTTTCTTCAGTAAGAAACTAAATTCCTGTCAAATGAAATGGTCAACCATTGAAAGGGAAGCTTTTTGCGTCTTGGAGGCGTTGAAAAAGTTTGACACATGGGTATTTGGTGCTGAAATACAGATAATTTCAGATCATAACCCTCTGACTTATCTAACTAAAAGTGCCCCTCATGGTGCCAAGTTGTCTCGATGGGCTTTAGCCCTACAACGTTATAATCTGACCGTTACATATAGAAAGAGTAGTCGTCATGGTAACGCTGATGCCTTTTCCAGATTAAAAACTGATATAATTAATTAATGTTATTGACTTGTTTCTTAATAATGATTATATATTTTCTTGATGTTCAGTTAATGATAATTATATCGTTTTTTTTTGTGTGTGTGGGAGATGCATCGCACCATAAAGCACTCACCTCATTTCTTGTATTTTAGAGTCAATTACTCGCCTGAGTTTTTTTTTAGATGCAACATCGACACTCCTGTGACGGATGTGCTTCCCCCAAAGGGAGTTGTAAAGATTTTTGTCACAAAGACTTGCGAATTCTCTTTAAACTGTGTACTGTGGCGAGGAGGCGCTGCAGTCGTGACAGAAGCAGACGACGCTTGGGACTTCATTAGCAAAGTTTCCGCTGTGTGTGGTATCCATTTTTTTTAAATGTGCCCGAAGTGAAAGAATAAGTACAACATTAGTGTTTGAAGGCAAATTATAATGTTTTTGTAGTTTCAAGAATCTTGTAAAGCAAGTTTGTATCAAGTTTTTCAGAAATAAATAACATCACTAGAGTTACATCAGTGAAATGCATATAAATGTGTTCTAAAAGTATACGTATAAGCGAGCATTCATTCTGCGTAATGATCAAGACTTTCACCAGCTTTACCACTCATCACAAGTCCGAGTTCTACTGGATGGCTTAAATTTCTTGGATGGCCTGGTTCATTATCTAAAATTAGTAAAATTTTGAGGTCAGTATTATCTTTCTTTGTGTAATTTTCTACATCGAATAAAAAACACTTGAGAAACAATTTTCAACCATGCTAGCTGTATCCCATGCCTTTTAGTTGGCCCGCCAATAAACAGGCGTAGGATAGACTTGTCGAATCCTTTCATAACAAGAGGATTCGAAGATCGGTTAATAAGCATCGGTTTTTGTCATGTAATCTCCTGATGCATTGCTACAAAACAGTAAAGTAATTTCATCTTTGGAAACTTTGAATCGAGTAGATGATCTTTCATTTTTCGAAATATAGGTGCGTTTTGTCATTTTTTTCAATTATAACCCGGATTCATCCGCATTGAAAAACTAGTCTGCCCTGTAACCACATTCTTCAATGATTTGTAAAAGTTCTCCTGGGTATTTTGGGGCAGCTTTTACGTCTCTTGATGCTGATTCTCCCTGGAGTTTAAAATTATGCAAAGAAAACCGCTTTTTAAAGTTTTCGAACCAACCCTTATTGGCACAAAATCCATGCTGAGAACTATCTTCTGAAGAATCTTGATCAAGTTCTTTTCAATGTTTATATACTTTGAGAGATTTTTGTTTAATATGATTTCCTTCCAAAGGAATTTTCTTTTGAGTGCAATCTTCTATCCAAATCATTACAGATTTCTCCATTTTTTCTATTAGAATATCGCGTACACGAGCACTTACTGTTGACCCACCAATGACACTTTCTCGGATTTCATGTTGATTTCGTTTGATTGTTCGAATTGTTGATTCATTTAAATTCAAAGTCCTTGTAACAACTCCTGTTTTTTCTCCATTTTTCAAAGCGATCCAAGATTTTAATTTTTTCTTCGAGAGAAATAAATTTTCTTTTAGATGTTGGATTTTTTCCCCCTTTTATTGCAGTTTTAGTGGCCATTACTTTAAAAATAATTTTTTTATTAATTATGTAGCTCACCAGAAAAATAAAGTGCTCAGGTTGAGATTAAAACACTTATGATTTTTTCAGAAAACTAAAGTGGTTATTTTATAATAACCACTTTAGTTTTCCACTAATTTATAACCACTAATATAAATTTGCTAAAATATATGAAATATATTACATTGAAAATATAATATATTTTATATATTATATATTATATTAAAATACATTGAAAAATATATGAAAAGATAAAGGGTTACTACAGTTTGTAGGCCATGTTATATAGAAACCGCGTTGTATAAGTACCGCGTTATACGAGGGTACCCTGTAATAATTTCTACACTATTTGCATAAAAATACATTGCAGGTTGCGCAGGTTACAACTAAAATAATTAGTTTATAACCCCAAAAGTAAAAATGAATACATAGTTATATTTACTTTATGTTGTAGTGATTCGCATATGTAAGGAATATCAAGCCATCTCGCCCTCCTTTTATAATATTTTCTCCATTCTCCTTAATCCCCACATCGAACAATAGAGGAAACTGCCAAGAGAAAAGCATATATTTTTAACTAAATATTTCAATATTCCTTAATACAAATAGCTCTGTCATGCCGTAGTATTTCATGAAATGTCGCATAAGATGTCTGTATTCTTTAATTTGTTATTAATAAGAAATAAGGCTAAGATCAGAATGTTTCTGCCAGTTAAAGCTATATCTCTTATTTGCCCTGCAACTTTTTTTTTTTTAATTTGGAATTGATATTTTTATAGAATGAAATTTCCTAAAATAATTTCAGTAAAGAATTAATTATCACTGCATACATAATTAATACATATACCGGCCACTGAAATAGAACTTTTATTTTACTTATTATCAGGCGACTACCAATATTAATCCTCTTCAATCCTCTCTGCATAATTCAGAGAAATACTGGCATGGTCAGCCTTCATTCAACCCTAATGCCATAGCTTCACAAGTAAGTTCTGTTTGTCTATACAAGACTACTCAGACAACGGCAATCTCAGTCCTCACACACTGTCTTACCACCACAGTTACGCCTCTTAGACAATTTAGTGAATCATTTTTCCACTGATTAAACCACACACAATAAACTGTGAGTATTTTGCAAATACGCTGCGTAAGTGACGTTTATTTAAACCCGCATAAGCGTTTGTAATTCACGTAATTCATAATTCAAAGTGTAGTTTGTAATTCATAATATAGTACACGCATATTCAAATATGCAAAAAAAAAAAATCGCTTTTTATGTTCATGTCGAATTGTCAAATATTTACGCGACAAAGAGATTTTGAAATTAAATGAAATCACTGCTCAAGTTATGAATCGTATGAATGTTAAAAAGTCTTATGAATCTTTAACATATACTTTTATATTAAGAAGGCATGCTTATCTCTCACGGAATAGTTAATGTTTAACTGGACAAGAAATTTGTGATAAAGTAAAGGAGTGGTAATATCAATATACCTACATCAGCGAAACCCACATTCAATACTGCTCCTCTTAAATTACTACATCCGTTTAACATGGACGACTTAACCAACTGAAAGTCGTTTGCAACTGTAAAGTCAGCAGTTACTTTTTTTGAATTGGAAGGGAGACATGGTCTTCTTATTAAGAGAATGGAGTAAAACATGCTGTTCTCTGAACAGGATAGATTGTTCTCCGCTAATACCTGTATCAAAATGGAAAACACACAGTTTTATAATAAAATGTATTTCCATAAATTCATTATTTACTGTTAGAGAAAGTTACATTTATTTAGGTATTTCTTGTAAGACTCTTTTAAGGGAGAGAATATTTTTATTTTATTTTTATTTAGTTATTTTTGTTTAAGAAAGACGAAAAACTAGCTGTTCATCAAGCTCAGATGACAGTATTTTAAAAAATTCTAATTCTTCCTAATACAACAAGGAAATCCTATCATGAATATGTCCAATTTAGAGAAATCTCATTGGGATTATGTGCAAGGATAACAATTTCACAAAAAGTACTGTTTTAACAGTACATAACAGTTAGTGAACAGGTGTATTAACTAATTGGAAATAGCATATCATTTTACTGAGTAGCTTCTTACCTTAAGACCTTCTCTTAACCTAGATGAGATAAAAGTAACATAATAAATTCCAGCCATACTCTTTCGGAAACGGCTTGACAATATTCTGGTTGGTAGTATTGAATCCACAAAAATGAACCATCTCATGTAGTATTTTATAGAAACAGGAACCTGCGATAAAGAAAACTACATGTAACTAGGGTGTTTAAAAATTGCAAAAGGAAAAGCAGAAAGAAAACCATAAGCTTGTTTTTTGGTATTACTAAAATAAATTTTAAAACATTTGATCTCTTAACTAGTGAATTTATAAAATATTATCAAGAGTATTAAGACTTCAATGTTATTGATATTGCACTGGTGATATTTGTTTGGCGAACAGTCTGGTTTTAACTTCGAACTGTGCAATTCACTGCTTTTGAAAATAGTTTGTGAAATTTCTTTTCGATATTTCTTTATCACTAAACAACAATAAACTGTGTATTATCTTAAACCAATCAAGTCATGGAAGTATTTGAAGTGGTCTTTGAACATTCTTTCACCTGGTTTTGCTATTATTTTTCACGCACTGAACGCAATTTCTACTGCACATATTTTCTGTGGTTACTAATCATTATAGCTGACATCAGGAATTCCTAACCAATACTCTTTAACAAACTGAGCCTGTGTAGATTAATGGAAGTGGAGCATAAATCCTTTGCGCGAGGCCCCTTGAAGGTACATCTGAGTTCAAGTCTAGTTGCAGAATAGAAGAATTTTATTCTAAGCCTTTCATCGACCGTTTGCTGAGCCGATCTCTGGGATGGGTAAGCGGGTATTTTTTTTTTCCCGTGAACTCAAAAAAATCAACCGTAGAAGCCACATTATTTCAGCTAAAAACATATTCATATAGTGTTAGGTGAAAACGGATAGTGGCACTTGTTTGCCCATTGCATTCGTTTGCCGCTCATAATAAGTGATAGTCTTGGGCAAAGTATCTTTGATCAGAGTGAACATTTCTTGAACTGCCAAGTCAATCCCCCGAACTGAGATAGGATTAATAAAATATTGCCTTTCCTGTACGGGAATAAACTGCCTTAACTGAATTATTTTTTAAAATTATAAGGTTTTAAAATTTAATTCTTAAACATGTCTTCTTTGTGTTATGTTTTCTGCTTTACAAGAGCCCAATCTCTCTCTCTTTTTTCTCTCCCTCTCTCTCTCTCTCTCTCTGTCTCTCTCTCTCTCTCTCCCTCTCTCTCTCTCTCTCTCTCTCTCTCTCTCTCTCTCCCCTTGAAAAGTTGTGGTAACAAAAAATATATAAATACCATGTCTAAGTATTCTAATGTGTTTTCTTCACTGTCTGAGAGATATATCACAAGCAGCTTCTGAACATTTAAAGAGTATCGCTTCTGAGTGAACGGATTATAGATGGCATTAAGCATATTGAGTCCCTGTCGAAGGTCAAACATCATAAAGGAATATCTCTGCATGGATAACTCAGTTGTTATACAGGAAAGCATTCCAGAGTCTGCAAATACATAAAGAAGGTTTTCAAGAAATAAACCACGCCAGTTAAGTTCAAAGTTATACTATTTTAATTAGAGAAATCCGCTATTCTCTTTCTTAAACAAATTGTCACTTGTTGATCATTTCTTCTAGGAATTATTTTTTTTAATTAAAAGGAAAAGAGGTATTCACTGTTTTATTAAGTATTTAGGCTTAAATTATTCAGTAAAATTAGTATAAAAAATGAATCCACCATAAACCTTTTCCAGCCTATTGATTAAGAATAAAATTTATCATCATCAGATAAAGGTGTTTTATTAATCCAAAATTTCAATATTATATTCCATTGTGTGAAATTTTACAATTATTAATTTACATGTAACTGGTATGGACTACATGAATCCCTTCAATTCCCTTAATCTCTAAAAGAATGTTTTATAATTTTATTTCTGATGTTCTCAGAAATGTCAATGAACCAAATTTGATTCATTTTCAAATTAGAGAGTGATCTTTTCATTCCTTAGACGGATATATAATATTGTATACCTGGTTTATGAGCGAATATACTGCATATATATCATGCTTGTCATGAAATAAGTTTGACCGAAATACTGAACTTCTTACAATGTAACTATACAGTTCACCTCAGAAAGTGGTTATGTACTCCGCATAGAGACCAAAGAGAGTTTTTTATTTTGTATTTTGTGATTGGCATACACATCGATAACTTTCCTATATTCGAAGAATATATGGTGGAAAAAATTCCTGAGAAAGTATACCGCTTTTTATCATGTGCAGTTTATGGAGATTATTGGGAGTGTGGATATTTTTAACGAAAGAGGGATTGGAATGATTCAAGTTGAAATGAGATATACTTCCCTTATTTAGCTACCTTGAACATCAACCGACATTCAAATAGCTTCCTTTTCGATTAAGATTTCAAATATTGCAGCAAGAGAATGTTTATATTCAAGCAAATACTGTATAGATTACTCATTTGAATGCAGTCGGAATTATTTAAAAAAACGTTTCTGAAAAATAAGATTAAAATATCTCAGATTTCTATTGAATTTCCTCAAGATTTTGGTGATATATATACTGTGAATGAGCAAAATTTACAAACCCGTGAAATAATATATTCCAAGAATTTTAAAGAGGAAGTAATACAAATATATTTATTCGCCAATTCTGCATTCCAATAGCAGAAATGACGATGGTGCAATTGTATATAATTCTTGTAATTACTAGGAGAAAGTAATGGGAGCCATTTGGTTAGCAAATCAATAGCATATCCACTCTCCAACCACCAGTTATGGATATCAATACCCTGGGGACATTGATATTGTTTTTCCTTTTAACTAATTTTTCCTCTTCTTCATAAAAATACTCCTCATAAAAATACGATGTCCTGCAATAAACTGATCCAACAGTGACAAATGCTAAATCAGAAATTTAAAAATTAAATTACAACTACAGCAGTTGCAAAACTCTTGATTGTGGTGTACCAAACGGATGTGTCTTAGGACTTCTGCTTTCTTAACTAAATAGTAAAATAAACGCGTTCATATGTGATCCGGTACTAATCTTCTCTTTGGACAGAGACGAACGAATACAAATCATGGTAAATTCTGATTTTTAAAAGTAACAAACTGGTTCCAGTCAAATAAATCCATTATTGGAAATTGAGGGCAAATTCGAATTGCAACGGTAAGGAAACAGAATATGTCAATGTAATAACTTATTTTGAATTAAAATTGATAGTAATTTAAGCTGGAATCGGCATTTCATCGATATCATAATTAAAGTGAGGATTATGTTAAACAAGCTTTACTGTTTAAAGAGATTCAAAAATTTAAACATGTTTAAAAAAATTGGTCTCTACAGCAGCTTTTCTGGCTTATGTAAAAATATATAAACTCTTGCAAAGAAAAATATATAAAATTGATATAAATTGAAAAACAAAATCGTTAGCCGACCTGCAATACAGTGTATTATCAGAAAAAGTTTGAAAGTTGAAAGGATGAAAAAATTTGCTACAAGGTGCTTTTATTCAAAGTAAAAGCACCTTGTAGCATCTCGTATGGGTGGGGAGTGACCCCCGCCACCCATAATGTATAACAGTATACATCTCTTAGTGAGATGTGTTTTACATTATGGGAAATACTAAGAATAGTGATCAGAACTTTATCCACCTTTACAACGAGTTGCCCTGATGTTGCACTACCTTCAGACTTGAACTAGGTTCAGGCTCAAATGTAACTGTTTTGCTTACTTGGGAGAAGGAGTAAAAAACAAAGTTTATAAAATTACTTGGTATCTTTAATATATCCTTAATATATATTATCCCTAAGGTAAAAACACTTTTCACATCTTTATCTCATCCAGAGTTACTTATTCAAATTAAAAGCACCTTGTAGCAACCTCTATAGGTAAAGTTGATAAGGCTCTGTATTACTAAAATCCTTGGTATTTCAAGATCTAGCTACTCACTGAGGAAACCTCAAAAAAGTTTGAAACCGGTGGGCGGCTCCGTGAGGCTCTGCTCGGGGATAGGTTTTTGCCTGTCTCTGAGTGGGGCCACTGTTGAGATAATGGCTCTGCTTGGTGGTGGTGGGGTGAGCCTGCCACTGGGTAGAACCAATACTGAGAAGTTCTTCTCGGTGACTGGGTGAGCCTGTCATTGAGTAGAACAATGCAGAGTTGGGCGATCTTTCGACATCGTCTTATTTTTAGAGCCCGTTTCACCTTTAAATTCAAAAAAGGTTGAAACCTATCTGGGTAGTGACCCCCCCATCCATAATGTATAACAGTATACATCTCTTAGTAAGATGTGTTTTACATTATGGGAAATACTAAGAATACTGATCAGATCTTAGCCACCTTTACAACGAGTGCCCTGGTGTTGCACTGCCTTTGGACCTGAACTACGTTCAGGTCCAAAGGCAGTGCAACACCAGGGCAATTAACTGTTTTGCTTACTTGTGAGAAGGAGTAAAAAAACCAAGTTTATAAAATTACTTGGTATCCTTAATATATATATGTGTGTGTATGTATGTGTGTGTGTGTGTGTGTGTATATATATATATATATATATATATTTTTTTTAACATAGATTTAATGAATAAAAACCGAGGTAACTTATAAAGATTTTAATAGGAGTAATACGACTAGTTTCGGTTTATAACAGCCTTCCTCAGGTATTCTTAAAGGAAATCAATATTAATAAACATTGAAGTATCTAAACAAACTGGAAATTACAGGTAAAAATTGCCATAAATAATTGATACCTAAAAAACGTTGTACTTTTTCAAGTTGTTCTAACAAGCGTTCCATTATTTATTGTAAGTGTGCGTGAACGTTCACGTGAACGCCAATATTGAATAACTGCAGCATGACTATCTGGGATGTTATAACTCAAATTGTTGTTTAAGTGGACAGGATTCAGCAGGATTTCACTTGATTCTACAATTTTTCTCTCAACTCATCATCACAGCGAAAGATATTTTCTCATTTATACCAGCAAACGGAGTGGCTTTGTTGATCATCATTAGGATTATTTGAGAAGAGAACATGACTGGATAACGCAGTTGCATGAGGTCTTTTGTAAGAAATGTCTCTCTGATGCTCTTCTATACGTTGTTCAATAGATTTGTTAGTTTGTCCGAAATAAGGGATATTGCAATCGCACCATAAATTATATACACCTGGATATTTTAGGTTGTGATGAGTCGGTTTTGGATGGCTGATTAGAGAACGGATTTTAGGAAGTGTGGTGAAGAACGTCCTGATATTATATTTTTAAGGACTTTAGCTAATTTTTAGAGATTTTGCTAATGTATGAAATGGAGATGCTACCTTTAAAATTAATAGTTTCTGTTGTGCACTTCCTGGGAGGATTCAGAAGAAATTTCTTAATCGTTTTTTCAGAATATCCATTTTGTTTAAAGATAAGAGTGAGGTGATTTATTTCTTTTTGTAGTTCATCTGGTTCATTCAAGAGAGGGCGTGCTCTGTGTCCTAAGGTAGATATAGTTCCAAGTTTTTGTGGTGGAAAATGATGAGAAAGATTATGCAGATATCTATTAGTATGAGTAAGTTTTCTGTGCATAGAGATTTTTAATCTTTCAGAGCATCGTGTAAGCATGACATCCACGAAAGCTGAGGAGCTAACTTTATCCCTAAAGAATCTCTCCTTACAAAAATAGAAAAGGCAAGTTCACTCATTTCTTATCATTTGGCGAAACTTCTTCGTATTGAATCGATTTTCATTATAAATATGCTAAACTTCCAACAGATAATATTTCTCTGGCTGAAAGACAAGCCCTAAAAATCTAAAACAGAACAGTATCATTATTATTTTACCTGCGGATAAAGGCAATTCCACGGTCATCCTCAACTCCGAAGATTACCACAACGAAATGCTTCAATTACTTGGAGATAGTTCGACATATTCAATTCTTCAGGAAGATCCTACAAGAGAATTACAAAACCGTACAAACAACTTGTTAAAGACTGCGAGTGAACTTCCTCATAATGTTCGCCTCTCTTTACGCTCTCTACATCCTCTTATCCCACGCATCTATGGAGTTCCCAAAATACATAAAGAAAACATCTCTCTTTGCCCAATTGTAGAAGGAATTGACTCACCTAAGTATAAACTTTCAAAATATCTAGCAAAGTACCTCAAGTGTTTCTCCAATAAATCTTCATCTTTCATCAAAAACACCACAGATTTTGTTTCGAATATAAAACATATTCCCATCAATGAAAATTACATTCTAGCAAGTTTTGACATTATATCTTTACTTATTAACGTTCCTATGGACGAGGTACGTACATTACTAAAGGACAAAGTAACCAAAAAATGTTTACTTTATTAAAACATTGCATTCATTCTGGTTACTTCAGATATGAGGGCTCCGTTTACCAACAAAAACAAGGCCTGGGAATGGGCAATCCTTTGTCCCCACTTCTAGCTAACATCTTCCTTGAAGATTTTGAAAGGAAAGCCATATCTTCCTTCTCATTTAAACCATAAGTTTGGAAACGATATGTTGATGATATATTCATTATTTGGAATCACCGGCACACATCTCTCACATATTTTCTTCATGATCTAAACATCCAACATCCTAATATAAAATTAATATTTACTGCTGATCTAGAAAATAATAACTCCTTAGCTTTCCCTGATGTCATGTTTACATGATGCTCTGAATGATTTAAAATCTCTATGTACAGAAAACCTACTCATACTAATAGATATCTGCATAATCTTTCTCATCATTTTCCACCACAAAAACTTGGAACTATATCTACCTTAGGACACAGAGCACGCCCTCTCTTGAATGAACCAGATGAACTATAAAAAGAAATAAATCACCTCACTCTTATTTTTAAACAAAATGGATACTCTGAAAAAACGATTAAGAAATTTCTTCTGGATCCTCCTAGGAAGTGCACAACAGAAACTATTAATTTTAAAGGTAGCATCTCCATTCCATACATTAGCACAGTCTCTAAAAAATTAGCTAAAGTAAAAAATATAATATCAGGACGTTCTTCACCACACTTCCTAAAATCCGTTCTCTAATTAGCCATCCAAAACCTACTCATCACAAACTAAAATATCCAGGTGTATATAAATTATGGTGCGATTGCAATATCCCTTATTTTGGACAAACTAACAAATCTATTGAACAACGTATAGAAGAGCATAAGAGAGACATCTCTTACAAAAGATCTCATGCAACTGCGTTATCCAGTCGTTATTTTTTCAAATAATCCTAATGATGATCAACAAAGCCACTCCGTTTGCTGGGATAGATCAGAAAATATCTTTCGCTATGATGATGAGTTTGAGAGGAAAATTTTAGAATCAAGGGAAATCCTGATGAACCCTGTCCACTTAAACAACAATTTGAGTTATAACATCCCAGTTAGCCATGCTGCAGTTATTCAATATTGGCGTTCACGTGAGCGTTCACGCACACTTGCAATAAACAATGGAACGCCTGTTAGAACAACTTGAAAAAATACAACGTTTTTTATGTATCAATTATGTGTGGCAATTTTTTCCAGTTTGTTTAGATACTTCAATATTTATTAATATTCTTTTCCTTTAAGAATACCCGAGGAAGGCTGTTATAAGCCGAAACTAGTCGTATTATTCTTATTAAAATCTTTATAAGTTATGTCGGTTTTAGTCATTAAATCTGTGTTTTTAAAATATATCACAACATGTGTGTGTGTGTGTGCAATAGATAAACCATATCACATATATTATTTCTTTAGCTCATTATACTGTATATATATATATATGTGTGTGTGCTATAGATAAACCATATTACATATATTATTTCTTAGCTCATTATACGCATCTAGATTATTGATCTTGGTAAAAAACTATAACGAATACATCAATTTCAACAAAGGTATTTCCTTTAGTAGACATAAGAGCATGAAATAGATAGTTCTAAATTAAATAAAGAAGCAATTCAAATATTATACATATTTATGTCAAGAAATATTCTGTAGAAGATCTTTAAGACTAAGAAGTGAAATCAACTCAATCAAATATTAAAAAAACCACTAATCAAATAATATTTATTTCTCTACGGATATGAGGATTATCTGTACAATCGCATATATTATTGATTTTAGATAAAGGTTTCTAGTATATTTTATTCAAATCTTTTATTGTTTTCGAAAATATATCATTAGTGGTATGGGATGCACCCTGAATAAGATCGAGATCAAGATAAGATATGGAATCGTCACATGATTGATTGTTCATCTGATGTCGTCATTGTATGTGACGTCATCAGATTGGAATATCTGGAATTTCACTGGGGGCAGATGTGTTAGAGATGCAGAGATGAGGCAGAGATGCCCGAGGAACAAGCATGTTTCAGGAAAGGTAGGGGCGCCAGAGATCAGATCCTTTGCCTTAGACAGATCATAGAAAAATATAAAGAATTCAGACTTCCTCTGTTAAAGTGTTTCTTAGACTACTCTAAAGCTTTTGACTGTGTTCAGCATGTGAAACTGTGGGAAGTAATGAAAAGAATGGGTTTTCCTCAACACACTATCAGGTTGATAGCCAACTTGTATAAGGAGCAAGAAGCCACAGTAAGAACAAGTGTCGGATTGACTGACTGGCTTCAAGTTGGAAAAGGAGTTAGACAAGGATGTTTACTTTCTCCTCACTTGTTTAGTATATATGCAGAGGACATCATGCGTGAAGCATTGGATGAGCTCAGGACAGGAATTAGGATAGGAGGTAGATTGATCAGTAATCTGAGGTACGCTGATGATACAGTACTCCTTTGTAATGACATGGAAGAACTTGGACTAATTATTGACAAAGTTAACAAGATCAGTAATAACAGAGGACTTCAACTCAATTCTAGCAAGACAAAGATTATGGTTCTCAAAGGAAAAACAAACAGAGAAGCTCTTGAGAAACAAATGTATCTTAATGGAGAAAGAATTGAGCAAGTCAGCAAGTTTGAGTACCTGGAATCCATTATTCATGTGAAGAATTGCTGTTCAGTAGATGTCAGAAAAAGGTTAGGAATGGCAAAAACAACGGTCAGAGACCTGTCTAAAATTTGGAAGGATGGATCTATCTCCATGGGAACAAAGTTGAGGATTTTGGATGCAGTTGTTTTTCCAACAACGACTTATGGATGCGAGACTTGGAGCCTAAAGAAGCCAGATAAGAAACGGATATCTGCTTTTGAGATGTGCTGTTACAGAAGGCTGTTGAGGATATCATACACTGAAAGGCGTACAAATGAATGGGTGTTAGAAATGATTAGAAGAACTTTAAGGCTCCTTAAGGATATTGACAGAAGAAAGATAAAATATTTTGGACACATGGAAAGGATGGAAGAAATACTTCTCAGAACAGTAATAGAAGGTAAAGTTCCTGGAAAAAGAGGCAGGGGTAGACCATCAATGAGATGGATAGATGGATGGCGTGTGTCAAGAGACTGATCTTCAGACAGTTGAGGCTGCCAGAAGGGCAAACAACAGGACTACATGGCGAGGCCTAGTGTGGAACATCATCGAGCATCGGAGTGACCATATGGCATCAGTAGATGCCTAGTGAACACAGACGAGATGTGTCAGCGACGTCAGTTTGGGGTCAGACTTCTGTTTTGGTTCACGTAATGGCATTGTGGGTGATGTTAGGGATAAGGATTCGTGTCGTGATTGGTGGGGGAGTTTGAACAAGATCAAGACAAGATAAGGTATCATGTCGTGGATGTGTGTTGTTATCATATGAAGACACCTGACGTCATTTGTTAGTTGTAAATGAGTGACGTATTGTTAATTGTGCGTAGGATGTTCAATAAGTAATAAGACTATATTTATACAGAAAACGGATTACCTTTAATTGTCATCATTTATATGTTCTTTTTCGAAGTAACTACTGTGAGACGCGATGCATTTGTCCCAACGTTGCGTCCACTTCTTTAACAAATGTGAGAGCCCGTTTTTTGAGAGTTCTTTCAAAACGGCCTCGCAGCTTTTATTCATGCTTTGTTGCTTTCAGAATGGCGGCCTCTTAGTGGTTTCTTCAGCTGAGGAAACAGCCAGAAATCGCACCGTGCGAGATCAGGACTGTATGGAGGGTGTGGTAGGATATCTGTGTTGTCCTTCTGCAAAACGTCCACTACACAACCAGCAATATGTGCAACCAGCAACCAGCCTTGCATTATTGTGGTGCAATAAGAAGCCATTCATCAGCAATGGATGCTTCCTTTTGACGTGCTTGATGATAATCGCTGTTGTGTTGATCATTGTCTCTGTGATGGACGTTCAAGATCTTCCACATTTTGCCTTCCTTTCTTAAAAGTTTTATGCCACCGAAAAACACTTGACCTCCACATTGCTTCATCGGGAAAAGCTTCGCGTATCATGTTAAAAGTGTTCGATGCCGATTTTTGTAAACGCACACAAAATTTACTTGCATAACGCTGTTCCAAGGATGCTTCCATTTTGAAGACTGGTCGCATCTCGTAGGCGCGACGATGAGCACTTGCGTTTAGTCACGTGACACTCTGGCACCTCAGCCTGTATGCGCCATCTATCAACCTCTTTTGTTAATACATACAGCAACATTTCTTTATTCCACAGAAATTAATATTGTGATCAGTGGTTTCGCCACAGTAAAATTAGTCTTATTACTTATTGAACAGCCCACGTATATAAGTGAATTTATTGTTTTGAATGGAAAAGGAAGTTATATTAGTGGATATGGATTCGTGTTGTGATTGGTGGGGCATATTGAACAAGATCAAGATAAGATAAGGAATCGTGTCATGGATGTGTATTGTTATCAGATGAAGACAAGTGATGTTATTTGTTAGTTGTAAATGAGTGATATTATTAGTTGTATATAAGTGACGTTATTATTTTGAATGGAAAAGGAAGATATTAGTGGATAAGGATTCGTGGCATGATTTGTGGGATACTATCAACAAAATAGGGGTAGGGTGAATGGGGAAGCGACGTCCGTGTCATGGATATGTTTTGTTATGAGTTGCAAATAAGTAAATGGTTTACGTATTGCATTATGGGTGATGGGTAGTATAAAATAAAGTTTGGAATGTATGGAAATTCCTGTGCAGTACCCCCTTCACTCAGGGACATCATGTGGTGTGATGTGACAAAAACTACACTTATAAAAGCTAGCAGGATTAAAAAACCAGTAGTCAAGGATCTGAAAGGAGACCACGACAATACTCCAATATACTTGTCCGAATATCTAACTCCATATTATCAGAAAATATTCTACCAAGCAAGGAAAGTAAAAAGAGAAAACAATTACCATTAATATAATTATGGCTATTATAGCCAGTTGTTGTTTAGGAGTGTCCATAATTTTAATACATTGGCTAACATTACACTAAAAAGGGGTATATATATATATACATATATGTATATATACATATATACATATATATATATATATATAAGTATATATATATATATATATATATATATATATATATATATATATATATATATATATATATATATATATATATATATATATATATATATATATATATATATATATATATATATATATATATACATATTTGTTTTTTTTTTTTTTTTTTTTAGGGCATTATGAGTGAGTATAGAAGGCAATATGGCAGAATAAAAGAGATGGAAAAAATTTTGTACATACCTTGTTTTTGGTTCTATGATGCCTTCCAATTCCAAT
Organism: Typopeltis vanoorti; assembly: GCF_054136105.1. NCBI lineage: Eukaryota > Metazoa > Arthropoda > Arachnida > Uropygi > Thelyphonidae > Typopeltis > Typopeltis vanoorti. The sequence goes on from NC_143551.1 coordinate 28,766,077, forward strand.
ATCTTGCTGAAGATTGTTTATAAAAGGGGGGAAGAGAGAGGGAGGGGGAAAAGAACATGGAGGTGCGTTTTGATGCGGGAAATAAGATTGGAAACCCGGGTTACTATTAATAATATATACAGGGTGTTCGGGATAAATTTGACAGTTTCGTAAGGAAAGAGAAAATCTTCTTTGTATCTATTAAATTTAATGAATTGACAAAAAACATTACAGGCAGAGTTAATTACAATACTATCAACAAGATTTACTCAAAATAACCACCATTAGCATCGATCACAGCTTCAATTCTGCTTCGGAACCTCGAACAAGCTGATGCTACAGTCTCCCTGGGAAGGGCCGCAAAAACTGTTTTAATTTTATCCATTAACTGGGCTTTTGTATTACTGGAAGTGCGATTGGTGTCTTTTTCAACTGCGCCCCATACAAAATAATCCATGGGGTTAAGGTCTGGGGAGTTTGGAGGCCAAACATTTGGACTGGTGAAGTCGTAGAAATTTTCAGACAACCATTTTTGACTTTTCCCAGAGGTGTGGCAAGGGGCCGAATCCTGCTGCCATACATACGGCCTACCATTGGCTACCCTTGTTATCCAGGGCTTGACTACAGTTAGCAACTCCACGAACAAAGCCCGAATTCCACTGCCAGGGTTCTTCAACACCTGTTCCTGCAGATTTGCGAGGAATTCTGCTGTACGAACGCAATCAGATCGTCTGCTAGGGATCTTTCTTCTTGCTACATCCTCGTAGTCACCATTGCAAGTCTCTATTTCATGCCTGATTGTTTTTACTGTATTCAGGGAGCATTGGGCAGCAGTCGTAATATCCTTATTTTGACGGCGGGCACGAATCATCATGATACAAGTTATTCTCTTCCATGATTCAGGTGGGTTCCAGCTATCCATCCTTTCTGACATCTTGTATATGAATGAAGAAGGGTCCAAACTTTTAAATGAAGAGAAGTGTGTGTTAATACATGTAACTTACGGAAAAATATAATTAATTATAAATATGTCAAATTTATCCCGAACACCCTGTATATATATGTATATATATACATATATATACAGGGTTATATGTATATATGTATATATATATGTATATATATACAGGGTGTTCGGGATAAATTTGACATATTTATAATTAATTATATTTTTCCGTAAGTTACATGTATTAACACACACTTCTCTTCATTTAAAAGTTTGGACCCTTCTTCATTCATATACAAGATGTCAGAAAGGATGGATAGCTGGAACCCACCTGAATCATGGAAGAGAATAACTTGTATCATGATGATTCGTGCCCGCCTTCAAAATAAGGATATTACGACTGCTGCCCAATGCTCCCTGAATACAGTAAAAACAATCAGGCATGAACTAGAGACTTGCAATGGTGACTACGAGGATGTAGCAAGAAGAAAGATCCCTAGCAGACGATCTGATTGCGTTCGTACAGCAGAATTCCTCGCAAATCTGCAGGAACAGGTGTTGAAGACCCCTGGCATTGGAATTCGGGCTTTGTTCGTGGAGTTGCTAACTGTAGTCAAGCCCTGGATAACAAGGGTAGCCAATGGTAGGCCGTATGTATGGCAGCAGGATTCGGCCCCTTGCCACACCTCTGGGAAAAGTCAAAAATGGTTGTCTGAAAATTTCTACGACTTCACCAGTCCAAATGTTTGGCCTCCAAACTCCCCAGACCTTAACCCCATGGTTATTTTGTATGGGGTGCAGTTGAAAAAGAGACCAATCGCACTTCCAGTAATACAAAAGCCCAGTTAATGGATAAAATTAAAACAGTTTTTGCGGCCCTTCCCAGGGAGACTGTAGCATCAGCTTGTCCGAGGTTCCGAAGCAGAATTGAAGCTGTGATCGATGCTAATGGTGGTTATTTTGAGTAAATCTTGTTAATAGTATTGTAATTAACTCTGCCTGTAATGTTTTTTTGTCAATTCATTAAATTTAATAGATACAAAGAAGATTTTCTTTTTCCTTACGAAACTGTCAAATTTATTCCGAACACCCTGTATATATATTATTTTGTTTTTGTTTAGGGCCGCATTTTTTGTGGGGGAAGGGGGGAAACGAAGGGGAAGAATATCCTTATGTGGAAACTGGGACAGGGGTTGACGGGGTGTGGACCGTTTCGGATCGTCAGACCTTGTCGTTGGAATAAGTCAGACGACGTCCGAAACGGTCCACACCCCGTTAACCCCTTTCCCAGTTTCCACATAAAGATATTCTTCTCCTTCGTTTCCCCCCTTCCCCCACAAAAAACGCGGCCCTAAACAAAAACAAAAAAAATTACTAATACTATATATATATATGTATACAGGGTGTTCGGGATAAATTTGACAGTTTCGTAAGAAAAAAGAAAATCTTCTTTGTATCTATTAAATTTAATGAATTGACAAAAAAACATTACAGGCAGAGTTAATTACAATACTATCAACAAGATTTACTCAAAATAACCACCATTAGCATCGATCACAGCTTCAATTCTGCTTCGGAACCTCGAACAAGCTGATGCTACAGTCTCCCTGGGAAGGGCCGCAAAAACTGTTTTAATTAATTTTATCCATTAACTGGGCTTTTGTATTACTGGAAGTGCGATTGGTGTCTTTTTCAACTGCGCCCCATACAAAATAATCCATGGGGTTAAGGTCTGGGGAGTTTGGAGGCCAAACATTTGGACTGGTGAAGTCGTAGAAATTTTCAGACAACCATTTTTGACTTTTCCCAGAGGTGTGGCAAGGGGCCGAATCCTGCTGCCACACATACGGCCTACCATTGGCTACCCTTGTTATCCAGGGCTTGACTACAGTTAGCAACTCCACGAACAAAGCCCGAATTCCAATGCCAGGGTTCTTCAACACCTGTTCCTGCAGATTTGCGAGGAATTCTGCTGTACGAACGCAATCAGATCGTCTGCTAGGGATCTTTCTTCTTGCTACATCCTCGGAGTCACCATTGCAAGTCTCTAGTTCATGCCTGATTGTTTTTACTGTATTCAGGGAGCATTGGGCAGCAGTCGTAATATCCTTATTTTGATGGCGGGCACGAATCATCATGATACAAGTTATTCTCTTCCATGATTCAGGTGGGTTCCAGCTATCCATCCTTTCTGACATCTTGTATATGAATGAAGAAGGGTCCAAACTTTTAAATGAAGAGAAGTGTGTGTTAATACATGTAACTTACGGAAAAATATAATTAATTATAAATATGTCAAATTTATCCCGAACACCCTGTATATATATTTATATATATACTGCATAAATAGTATATACTATTATACTATATATAGTATAATAGTATATCTTCTTATTTTAAAAACTCAACAGATTTGTCTCTAAAATAAAGGACTTAAAACTAAAATCTTCTGACATCATGGTGAGCTTTTGACGTAGTAGCACTCTTTACCAACATTCCGCACAGGACGTTCTTCATATTTTAAAGAACAAGATTTCAAATAAAATGTTCTCTCTGCTATCTCACTGTGTAAACTCTGGCTATTTTGAATTCGAAGGTAAACTATATAAACCGGTCAAAGGATTAGCTATGGGAAGCCCCCTCTCTCCTGTATTAGCCAACATTTTTTTCGAAGATTTTGAACAAAAGGCAATCTCCTTTTTAGTTTAAAACCAAGAATTTGGCTTAATATGTGGACGATATATTCCTCATATGGGAGCATTGTATTGAGAATCTTCACAGGCTTCTCAACCACTTAAACAACCTCCATCAGGATATTAAATTGACCATGGAGATTGAAGAAAATAGTTCCATCAGTTTCCTAGATGTTAAACTCACCAAAACGCCTGAATCAATAAAAGTCTCTATATTTAGAAAGGCAACAGATATTTGCATGCGTCCTCACATCACCATCCAGCGCAAAAGTTGGGTATTATATCAACTTTTGCGAATCGTGCAAGACCTGTACTGTCAGATGAAGAAGAACTAAAAAAAGAACTACAACATCTTAAATGGACCTTTAAAAACAATGTCTACTCTTTAAAAAGTATTAACGACCAATTATCCCACCGTCAACGTAGCAACGTAGAGACACAGGACGACTCCGAAGGTCATATCGTCTTGCCATATATCAGCACACTATCCAAAAAGCTGAGTAGAATCCTAAAGAAGTTTAACATACAAACGTGCTTCTCGACTCTGCCAAAAATAAGATCACGTTTCAGCAACTATAAACAATCTCACAACCTTCTACAATTCCCAGGTGTATACAAGGTCACATGTGAGTGCGGAAAGCCTTACTATGGGCAAACGGAGAAATCTATCCTCCTACGTCTCGAGGAGCACCAGAGAGACATTGCTTATAAGAGAACCAGAGCAACTGCTCTGTCGGGCCATGTCCTGTTTTCAATAAACACGAACAACGAAAGCCACCAACATGAAGTAAATTGGACAACAACTTCAAACTTACACATTTGCTGTGATAAGGTAGAACGCCGCATTGTCGAGTCAAAAGAAATCACCTTGGACCCTCTTCATATGAACAATAATCTCAGCTATAATTTGCCTGACTCTTTCAGTTCTACTATCAGATACTGGAGATCGCGTGGTTCCACACACGCACAAGTTTACAACAATAGAACTTTAACACGAACTATAGCTCAAGTTCATATAATTGTAATTCACAGTCGAATATTGTAACTTTATAATTGTATAGCTTTAGAGTGTCTCAATGTTATTTTCAGTGTCTTTTAATATCTTTCTATGTTCTTAACGCCTGATGAAGTCAATCACGACGAAACATGTTGCGTTTTCAAATAAATCTCATTTTGTTATAATTCTCGGGTTTTAAGTCAGCTAATTTTAAAAATGAATATATATATATATATATATATATATATATATATATATATATCTTAATAATAGTAACCCGGGTTTCCAATCTTACTTACCGCGTCAAAACGCACCCCCATGTTCTTCCCCCCGTTTATAAACAATCTTCAGCAAGATCTTGGAATTAGAAGGCATCATAGAACCAAAAAGAAGGCATGTACAAAATTTTTCCACCTCGTTTATTCTGCCATATTGCCTTCTATGCTCACCCATAATGCCCTAAAAAAAAAAATATATATATATATATAGAAAGATACAAGATATATATATATATATATATATATATATATATATATATATATATATAGATATATATATATATATATATATATATATATAGGTGTGTATATAGGGGTGTATATATATATATATATATATATATATACACACCCCTTTTTTGAGTCATGTTAGCCAATGTATTAAAATAAGGGCCACCCCTAAACAAAAACAGGCTATAATAGCCGTAATTATATTAATAGTGTTATATATTAAGTTATATATATTATAACTTTTATAAGTTATATATATTAATATGTTATATATTATATATGTTATATATAATTATATTAAGAGGAGTAACATGGGAATTTTCCCAGAAACTATACTTGACAATTACCAGTTCATATGGATACGAGACAGCAAAATATTCCTTAGAAAGATACAAGAAGCAAAACCAATCGAAATAAAATCCGTAACGACCTCAACAGGCTGCCTCATTGAAAGGAATATTGACAACTCGTAAAGAAGGAACAGCACACCAACCAACATGAATGCAGACCATCAAGCAGACGTAATCACCCCAGAACATGATAATTGCCACACTCTGAAATCAATAACAGAATAGAAACAAGTGACAATCCCCAAAAAAGGACTATCTATTCTCTACATCAACATCAGAAGCATTCAAAATTACTGGCTGACCCTGCAAACTTATCTGAAGGATGATATAGACGACATAGACATTTTAATACTGACTGAAGTATCTACGACAAATGAACAGGCATCCACCTACCAAATGCCACACTTCCAACGACACAAACACTGCAGACAAACAAAACGAGGCGGTGTATAATAATATTTACCAAACATAAACTAGAAGTAAGAGAAATAAATTATAAATTAGAATATGCAGAAAACATATGCATCGAAATTAAAAACATCAAACAAGAAATCTCCCTGATATAAAACGCAATATACAGACACCCCAACTTCAGCAACACAAAATTCTTAGAAGAACTAAACAGATGGCTTTCAGCCACGAACGTAGTCACCCCAGAATACTTGATAATAATAGGAGACATTAATATAAACATTAGAAACATAACAACACAGAACAATACCTTGACCTATTATCTGCATATAACATAACCCCATCCATACAGTCGTATATACGATAAGAGATAGTCTTAAACACAACAACCTGATCCTGCATTGATCATATAAATATAAGGGCTCCTCAAACAGCCAGACAAGAGCCGTCATAACATGCAAACTGGCAGACCATTATTTCACAGCATTACAGTTACACACTGAACCAGAACCCATACAAATCACAGAGACTACAAAACAGTATTATAGCATTCTAAACGAAACAACAGTAAACGATAAAATCAGAAAAACAGACCGGATGCATATAACATCTTTAGACTGAAGCTGGATATAATAATCTTAAACTTGCATTTAACAAAATATATAACAACGCATTAACAAAAAAAAAACGACCCCAAACGAAACAAAATCCATAGATAACAGCAATATGTTAACAGTCATACAAAGAAAAGATGCCCTATGGAAACAACTTAAGAAGTCGCCGAACAATATCACTTTAAAAGCTGAATACAAAACAAAATAAAATCTCCTAATAACACAGATTAGAACGGCAAAAAGAAACTATTACAGCAACAAATTAACAACAGTTCTGATTGACATAAAGGAAACCTGGCACCTGATTAATGAAATGCTGGACAATATACACAGAACCACTGCCTCAGAAACAATAAAACAGCTTTACTGGCAACCCCAAATCCCTCAAACAGTTGGCAAACAACTTTAATCAGCACTTCGTGAACTCTGTCCAAAAGCTACAAGAAACAACCTTTCCTTACACAAACGAATATTCTCCACTAGGTCCACGAGCAACCCTAGTGGATCTTACTAAGGCATTTTACAGGATACCACATGGAATTCTAATCAGTAAAATGCAGCATATGGGGATGGATATAGGATTGGTGAGATGGAAAGGTGGATGGTTGATGGAGAGATATCAGAGAGTTTTTTATTCAGGAGTAGAGTCCAAAAGATGCGCTGTGACTAGTGGTGTGCCACAAGCATCTGTTCTTGGACCACTGCTGTTTAATTTTTTTAATTAATCATATAGGAAAGGATCTGAGAGGAACAGTTCATTTGTTTGCGGATGATGCAAAGTTGGGTAGGGCAATAGTGAATGCAGACGATGTTAAAATTTTGCAGGATGATTTGGATAGATTGTAGATCTATGCAAAGGAGAATGGATATCAATTTAATGTGGCAAAATGTAAGGTTATACATTTTGGGGTGAAAAGATTAGCAGCAGTTTACTACATTGGTGGAACTGTACTCCGCGAAATTGATGAGGCGAGAGATTTAGGGGTGTTGGTGGATAAGGAGTTGAAGTTTAGGGGCACATTGCAAAAGTGGCCAAATCAGCTAATCAAAGCACTTGGTTCCTGAAGAATACTTTGACGAGCAGAGATAACCATGTTATTGTTCCTCTGTATCGAGCCCTGATAAAACGTCATCTCGACTACTGTGCCCAATTTTGGTCACCTAGGTTTCTTCTTGATGGGGAGGAGGTTGAGCGGATCCAGAGGCGAGTGACCAAGATGATAGCAGGTCTATGGAATCAACCTTATGAGAATAGGTTGAGGATTTGTGGGTTGCAGAAATTGGTTGATAGGCGGAGGAGGGGAGATATAATTGAGACATTCAAATTACTGAAGGGTTTCGATAACATTAATTCAGAAGGTATTTTTGAGAACAGGGCTAGTGGTAGGAGGACTAGAGGACATCCATGGAAGCTGGGCAAGAGTGTGATTAGTAAGGGTGTTAGAGCTGGGTTCTTTACTTTTAGAGTGCTGAATGAGTGGAATAAGCTGCCAGAGTCTGTACTGGGTGCTATGAAAGTGAATGAGTTTAAGGCAATGTATGACAGATACTGTGTGAATGTCGAATAGTTGTGATGAATATGATTTAGAGCCTCCCTCGATGAGTCTAAGGACTCCCTGTAGTTGCCCGTAATAATAATAATAATAATAATAATAATAATAATAATAATAATAATAATAATAATAATAATATCTCCACCATATAGATGGTCTAGGGGAAATTGTGGAGAGAATTTGTTTTTCAAGTTTTTCCATGAAAAGATCTGCACAAGATGGTGATAGTGGGCTTACCATTGCTAGGCCTTCTAATTGTTGATATATAGTGTTGTTATCGTTAAAGAAATTAGACTGAAGTCAGTGTCTAAACATCTGTGTGATGTCTAGAGGAAAGAGGTCTTGGATGATGTTTATTACCTCTTATACTGGTACATTGATGAAAAGGGATACACCATCTAGACTGGCTAGCATGTCTGTTGGTGCAATCTTAATGGCTTGGAGTTTATTCTGTTGGTCGGTTGATCTTATTTTATTATTTAATAATTTTGCAAGATGCTTTGCCAAAAGGTAAGTTGGGGATGATCTTCCATCAACGATTGGAGGGAGAGGTATATCCTTTTTATGTATTTTAGGTGTCCCATATAGTCTTGGAATAATGGAATGTGAGGATTTTAGTGTTCTCTTCACTTCTTCTGGACAAATGTTACAATTTTGATTACTTGATTTGTTTTATTACACTAGTTTGTTTCATACAGTTCACCCAGATTGATCCCTTTCTCCATGACATTACAATCAGGAGCATTTTGAGAGTATTTCTCCAAAGCTTTTTGAAACCTAACATTTTGGTCATACTTCCTACTAAGGGTTACATAGCGGCAAAATGTCCAAAGTCGAAAGGCTTTGGCTTGGCTAAAATGGCCAGAACAACATAACCATACAACCCACACATTCTGTGGGTGGGGGGATCCGAATCGGACGTTAGTTTGTCGATGGGAAATGTGGACGCTTTTTATATGAATTCTACGGATGTCCCACGATCGATGTCAAGGAGGTTATAAATCAAATATTTACAACCATACAGAAAGACAACCATCTTCACCATTTTTGAGCAAACGAAGGATCGCGAAAACTATTTTCGTAGCAAAGGATTCGACGTGATCTCAATTTGGGAATGCCAATTTAATACAGAAATTTCAGAAAACAAAGCCATGAAAAACTTTATTGCTGTTCTTAAAATTCCAGATCCCATTTTACTTCATAGTGCTCTGCATGGTGGCAGAACTGACTGCTACAAACTGTATCAAACTTCAGTCAGAAGGAGTAGTTATTCACTATTTGGACTTCAGTAGCCTTTATCCATGGGTAATAAAATACCAGATATTTCCTAATGGGCATCCCGAAGTTATTCTTGATAATTTCGGCTATTCTCCGTGGGTATACTTTGCTATTTGCCATGCAAAAGTGAAAGCACCTGCCGAACTCTTTTTACCGGTTTTTCCCGCTGCCTATGGTAGGATAAAATTATATGACGTCATGGAACCTTTCCAAAGATGGCTTTTGTATACAGATACCAATTCTGTCATTTTCAGTGAAACACTGGGCGAATACTCACCATCCACTGGTCTGAGTTTTTTCATTACCTTGGGGAGCTAAGTGACAAACTCGATGATGACTTTATAGTTGAGTTTGTTACCACAGGCCCCAAATCTTATTCCTACAGAATGCGGAGGGGTAAGATTGTGACGAAATACAGAGGCATTACTTTAAATTCTCCCTCGGCCACTGATATTAATCTGGAATCTCTGATAGCAGCAGTAAGCCGTGAGCCACAAAACATCCAAATTCCTGTAAAATTTTCTGTCCATAGAGACAAATGGAGCTGTCTACTCAAACCGACCTCCCTAACAAAAAGATTTGGATACACATTTGTGAAGTGCATGGTGTTAACAGACACATGCACTTTTCCCTATGGGTATTTTCAAGGAAAATTCCTTACACTCACATACCCAATTAGCAAAAGATGCCATCTATTGGACAGGAAACTTAACAACATTCTACCTGGTAGGTAAAAATCCATGAATATTTCCCAACACGATAACTTGCAGTCTCGCCCTTCTCTTGTGCAGTTTTCACATCACTATTATTGTTATTATTATTCCACAATAGCTTTTTTTTCTTAGAATTTGAAAAGAAAAAAAAAATTCATCTTGATATGATTACATGGTGACTGTGATAAAAAAATCTTGATGGAGAGATTGTTTTATATTAAATACAAGTATCTACCTGTTTTTACATGATCTCTGATTATATAAAAATAATCACAGTCTAATTATCTTATCATTTTCGCTATGTTCATACATCCATTTACATGCATTATTTTGGGAGCTACATAATCAGGAAAAACAACATTCATGTTGTCTCTCACAGAACATTGTAACGAACTAATCAAATCACCACCACTGGAGCGAATCTTTACTGTTACAGTGAAAATCAGGATAAATTAAAAAAAATTACCAATATAGAATTCGTAAGTGGTTTGAAGTTACCTGAATTTGATTCAAATGTGAGAAATTTACTCATAATCGATGATTTGGTTCATCAGGCTAAGGACAGCATGGAAATAGCTGATGTTTTCATAAAAGGTTCACCTCAGTGACATTCGACTGACAAAAAATGTATTCTGTAAAGGAACACATTTTCCGAAAATTTTCTCATTTATATTCCCAAGAATTTCCAGGACAAACGGACCTATTAGTTCAGATTTATAAAGATGCAACAAGGTAACACCACTGATATTTAATTTTAGACTTTATACAGGAAACACCTGATATTTTACACTTAAGGTCACGGATTTTTCCAGGAGAAGAACCCAACACAGTGTTTATCCCTGAATGACTGATAGACTCAAACACTATGAATAGCTCATCAAGTACTTACCTCATTCCTCTCCCAAACAACCAAATGATGCTTTAAAACACTGCACCTCCAGACAAATCACCACACTGTGTGAAATCTGCAAAATGTTTTATCTAGAAATATTCCACTAAAAAACCCAGAAGTCACCACTACGAAGGAAAAAAATTATAAGAGCACTACGCAAAAAATCGCTTCTCTTAATTACTAGAAGAAAACCGGTTTTTACAGCACTGTTCCCATTATGAGGCAGTATCATTGTTCCTTTATTGAGTTCACTTATTAGAAAATGAGTCATATATTTAAAAAATTTACACTCCTCCAATCACCAGAGGAGCGTGAACTATACACACTAATTGATGAAATGAGTGCCATTTTAAAAATAAGAAATAAACATGCAGATGAAAACGTAAAAGCATATTTAAATGTTCTGCAAAAGTATTTAGGTTTGAAAAACCAATTGGCTCACACATAAGGAGAGCGCAACAGGAACAAGACTGTCACATCCAGAACCTACACTGAGCAAACCGAATACACAGAACCATTCCTGAAAACCATCATCAGCCAGCCCCAGTGAGGAAAATGCTTCCAATCCAATCCCCCGCCAGCAGGAGAGCTCAAAGAACGAATAACAACTTCGTATTTTTATCTCCCCGAAAGCTGCGTGGGAATAAGAAACTGGTGCGGAAAAAATGGTAAGTGAAAACAACATTTTTGTTTTAAAATAATTTTTTATTTTCAGTAAATGATCTGTAGCAGCATAAGTGACTACAACATCATTTAACCACAAATCCTTAGAATAACATTTGCTAATAATATTTTGCATAGAAAGACCACGACATCTCAATATTAAAAATATACACAGTGCAAACCACACGAGATAGATTCGTTAGCTTGTACAGGTACACTATTGTCGTGTTTCATTTTTTTTCTTTCTTTCTTTCTTTCTTTTATCCTATCACCTAGCTGTGTCATTTGTTATAACTGCCGCTACGTGGTATGTGTCTTACCGCCATCTTTTCTTTCATTTAAATATATTCTACCGGCTGTGCCATTTGTCGTGTTTACTCTCTTTCTCTGCACTTTCTGTAATACATAATTTTATGTTTAACACTGTACCTTACTCTTACATATTTATCCTTTCTCACATATGCAAAACAAATCACTTGTTTCCTATCTAATTATTTATTTTTATTTCCTTGCAGTCTTATTGGCCTCTCTATATTCTTATCATTATCTAATCACACAACAATCTGACAGAATTGACCCGATAATTATTAACACATTTATTTTTCGCTGCGCCAACTAATACCTAGGATAGATGGGATTCTTACCCAGGGTGACCCTTTCAGAGTGATACATGATAACTAGATCAAGATTAATCTTATCCCTCCGTTCGCTTATTTCTCTCACAGTCGTGGCTTGATCAAAATATTTTTACACATGGGTTTATCCCGCTTAGTTGGTTAATATTTTTATAAGTGGTAGTTTTGAATTCATAGGACAAAGCAGATCAGGCAGGTACTTGAATGAAACAATTTAATGAGCTTTAAGGAAATATACAAAAATGCAATACAAACATGTTAATATGAATGCTCTCAAGTTAGTTCAAAGGCTCTAATCAAATTATACTAATCATACATATTAACTTGCAATGACCATTAATACAATCATCTTTAGCATGAATTCGCAGGTAATCACCATGTGATTCTAATTCACGTGGTCATGAATTAACACAATAACACGCATTATACATTAACTTTAGCCTGATCAGATATCTACTCGGCCTCTTAGGGAAAACAAATCTTAACACGATCTCGGGCCTATGCCTAGTTATAGGCTATTCTTACAGTTCGTTAATTTTAGTCCATTACAAAGTATTCGCACAAGGGATTCACTCTCTTCTGTAACTGGAAATAGGAAATCAAAGGTCTACATTACCATCTCTGTTCTTAATTTCTTTAATTATTTCTTGCCTTGTCTGTTCATCCAGGCCTTCAGTATAGTTTCCTAAGAGGATATCTTCCATAGGTCTGTGCGAGTAGAATCTCAGCGGGAAAACTGGGAGGTGGCGTGGCAACGTCGCTCTGAACGGACGGCTTCTATTTGGTTCCTCCATCGCATGACAACGCACAGCTATCCTAGAGCATGGATATAGCTTGATCCAACACGAACGCTACGACAGAAGAACCAAATGCCTTCCGCGACTAGCCAGGAACTTCCCCGATGGCGACTTCGACCACTGTCCGAGAGATCAGGAACCAGGAATTCAGAAAAAAAGATCGACAGAACGAACGGAATCACCGAGTTTCTTCGTCACACGAAATAGCATAGCCTTCCTAATCCAAGGAAATAGTTAGCCCCCTTTGGTATGCTTCGACAGAACCCATACCTCCTACGTCCGCCTGGACTTCTCCGTAAGAGCGGACTCGATCCACGTCCGGCTCAGGATACTGGAAACAACAAAAAGAGAACGAGTGTCGGATGCTTGACCTTTTTGTTAAATCTTCTCCTCTCAATAAATCTAGATACTCGCGATGCGCGCCAAAGCGGTCACGTGTGTTCACATCAATCTCCTTAGCTCCCTCTATTTAGACGCACGTATACCTGTTTTCTCTTCCTGGAAGAAGCTTAGGTTTCTTTTTCCAGTACTTCCTTCCCTCCTTTCTTATGGATATTACAGGACAGCAAAAGTGACCATTGAACCCTGACTCATAGGCTTTACTATTTTTGTACAAGCGACTGGTCTTTTCAAGTAGATTTGCCAGCTTACATGGGCGTTTATATCTGGCCCACACTTAACACAGATTATATATAAAAGCTTATTACACAATTTTAACAATTCCTAAATTTTATTTGTTTTTTACTTGTAAACAGCTTACACTTATCCTATTGCCAACGTTCCATATTCTCTGCCTAGGTATTAATCAGTTGTGACCTGAATAATTTATTTTTACATTTTCTTAGCCCTTTCAGGACACAACACTATTATAATGCCATATATTAGTATTGATATTCGGAAAGTTAAAAATATCGTTTTCGGATGTACGACCGAAGGTATCGAAAAAATCACCATCTTTGTCTTTAATATAGATACCTTGCAAATGTTGCCCTGGCAACCAAGCCGGATCTGTGTTCATGACGAACATCGACTGTCGTTGTCTGATCAGATGTTGTGGCAATTCATCATGAGCAAAAACTCCTAAACTCAATTTTCTTGTGGTGGGTTCTAACTCTAGTATGCTTCCTAATTGTACAGTGTTCATAGTCCAGTAACACAGAATGATCCTTTGTTACGGATAACGTACGCTCAAATCCTGTAAAGAACCACTGTGATGTTTTCAGGAAGTGACTGAGCAAATTTAACTTCGAGTCGCACACTTCTTCTTCTTAACAGGCTGACATGGGAGGGGGGTCAACGGCATTTTGATATGATGATAAGTCAAATCCATAGAGAACGTTTCCTTTTATATATTCCTCATAAGAAATGTCATTACCACAGTCTCTGTTCCATTTGCCTGACGATGTGAACGGCGACATGTAACATCTACTGTAATGCCTTTCTTTGAAGTTCGGAGTCAAAGGTTACGAAGGATACTGAATACCCCGTCAGCTGTCACCAGAAAAAAAATTCAGATTGAAATGATGAAGATTAAATGAATTTCTGTTGAAAGTGTCATTAAATCCATCCTCAGCGACCAGTCCAATAATTAATCTAGATGGTATTTCATCTAGATACAGATTGTCTCGTGTGCATCTTACATACCCTTGCGAATCAAAAAATAAAACACTTGCACTCTATTGATTGGACATACCATGTTTGAATTGTCTCACACAGACAGGTGAGCCAGTTGAATCTTTGGATTTATTTTGCCTTTGTGGACAAAAAGCATAGCCTCTTCAATTTGGACTTTAGCCTTAGCATCAGAATTAGCAGTCAATAAACAAACTTCGGGAGAACTGCAAACCATACGAACACCAACAGAAACGTTGTTGATCAAGTACCGGTCTTGATGCATGATGTCAACGTGTATTCTCCCAAAAATCTCGACACTTTTCGATTGGTTAATTCGAGCTTGTCGTCTACGCATCCCGCATTCACTTTTGGTAAACATATCACTAACATCGGCCACGTCATCTTTAACAAATAGTTCATTTGTCTGTTGACTGTTTTTAGCATCTCTGTCATAATTTTGAAGGTTTTCAATATAACGATATATGGATACGTGTCCGATGCCAAATTTCCTAGTTTATCTTGGAGAAAAAAAGTCAGTTTAACTAAACAGGGAATGGAAAATTTTTTCGCACCAACTGAAGAATCTTCAACAGGTTTACTGCCATTTTGAGTGATGCGCACACGAATACATGGGAATTATTTTCCCAAATCCAAGTATTATTCAGATGTACCTGGTATGCAACGGGACCTCCACTGTCAGTACTGGATATTGGTTGGTTGGTGACATAAGAACTTCTTTCCACACACAAGTTGACACGAGGGTGGGAAAAAAGATCTAACACTGACATCATATCCTCAGCAAAAGATGTCATCTCTCTCTCTTGCACTTTTTAATATTCGTTTTCTTCTTCTGCTTACTTCCTTCAAATCTCTGAAGTTATCTGCTCTGAGCTTTTTCAGCTATGGTTTTCCCAACTTCTGGTGCTCAGTTTATAAAGGCTCGACATACAGGTACCCCTTCCAATACATTTCCTATCATATGCTGACCGGCTTTTAAGAATTGACGACCGACAAATTGAGCTGCAGGTTTTAAAAGTGGACTTAGAAAGGAGAAGGCACTTCTGAAAATGCTATCTAATCCGTACCCAGGCTACAATGGGGGCCTGCAAATACTTGAGCCCCACCTGGATACAGTGTGTAATATCTGAGATAATCAGTCATCTTTCACTTGTCGGAAGTGTAATTTAACTATTGTTAAATTCCAATAGTAATTTGTAATTGCTATTTTCGTAACGGATAATAATCAGGGTGAGAAAAAATGAAGGAACACTTGGTGGTGCACTGAACAACTCGTAACAATGATGCACATGTATCTCCAAATATCTGTTCTTCGATTAAATCAAAATAAACAAAATATGCGGCTACACCCCTCTTTATATCAACTGGATATTTCCCAGTGATTGTACCTTTCAGTTTAACACCAATCTGATTAAAACCCAGTAGAGAGCCAAAACCTGGGGCCTCCTTGGGAAAGAACAGATTGTAATCTTTTGGTACTGTCAGAGAAAAAACTGTGTTGTTTGGGTTCTTTTTTCTAGTAATCACAGAACTCCCATCATACACTGCTTGAAGACGTTCAGAGGGTGAATTGTAACTGCCATGGGGAATCTTGTACACTTCATAAAATCCTTCTTTAGACTTTTCGAAAACTTTATTTCCTGTGATGTTGTTGTCGTCGATAGTGCTGACTCCACCTCCTCCTCCTCCAACTCCACATATCATATGAAACTCATTGTAACCGAACCGATGTTATTAAATTTTCCCGTAAGAATAATTTCGGCAAGAGCAACTTCCCATTTACCTTTAAGTTCGATCTCGTGTGGTAATTCCACTTGAAATTTCGTTTGCGTGTTAGTAGGAAACATTTTCATACTGGCGTTACTGGGAAGGGTTAAGTAAAACATCTTCACTACGAACCCAAGAATTATACGATGAGGAATAACCGCGAAAATTAACAAAATACTGAAGCTTTATTTTCTGTGTGCGCTTTTTGAATACTTGTTAGATTAGGTAAACGTCTTCTGGAAGTTCATTGTATATATCAGGCTTTTGTAGTTGAGGTTTATAGAATGTTCCCTCCACTCTCTCTCCGTTTCGACCGCGAACTCCATATACTAGAGAGTTTCTAATAATAACCTCATTATTAGTTCACTACAGCAATAGTGAACAATTCTCGTGTCCAGTTACCCCAAAACCCTTTTCTAAATTTGTGGATATCATCACTTAAAACAACGCTATCTCCTACGTGTAATTTTGGTTTGGTAGTCTCCTCTTGGGTTCCGTACAAATGTTTCCAAATACGATCCTCGTTGCGATGGTTAACTTCCGAAGGAGTCATACCGATAGTGTGGTGTACGGTTATAAGTATGTACAAGGTAATGTAAGTATGTATATGCAAACCTTTCGTATAACGTTTACTTTTATTATACGTCATTTGTTTTCAATGTTCTGATAAATCTTTCTGCAATGGGTGGTTTCATTTCGCTCCTGATTATGTAGAAATGATTATTATTAATCTTAAACAATGCACCAACTTTCTTGTTGCAAACCTAGTTTACTTGATCAGTGTTTATCTAACATGGCACTTCTTTAAAAATAGACTCGAAAGCATTAACACCAGCGTCTGCTGATTTCTTCTTCAGTGTTCGAACCCACGCAAATCGGGAAAAACAATCAATGCACACAAGAAGGAAACAAACGACCCCATTCTCTTTTGCATGGGATGATATATCTGCCAAATCACATTGAAAAGTGTGTAAAAGTGTCGGGACTTTGATTTGTTTGCGTTTAAACTTTCTTTTAATGTGATTTGGCTGATATATGTCATGTCTCACATAAATAGACTGTGTCGCTAATCAACTTTTCATGGTTTCTTGTGGCAAATTTGTATGTTTCTGTAAAGCTTTGATACTTCCAAAACTAACTACTGTATTAGGAGTATAGTAATACTACTACAGTAGTTAGGATTACTATATGTTTTACTACAATATTATTTAGGATTACTAAAACTTTTTCAGCACTAACAATACGATTTTTTTTGCAGATGAAAATCAACAACCATCGCGAAAACGTCAACTTATTGTATTTATACTAATGCTATTTTTGTTTATGACCTGAAATTTATATATTAGTATGGAAAGAAAGTTGTGTCAGTATCAGTCAATTGAACATGTCTCATCATAGAAGTGTTACGACAAGAAAAACACCACAGACAGTGGTGTTATCTGTAAATTCCTATTTTTGCATATTACATTGTAAATAATATCTATGAAATAAAATGTGTAAACTTAAATGAACAAATGGTATCGTTGATGTGTTATGCATATTTAAGTAAGATCACTTTTGAAATCACAGTGAATTCACACACAATTTATTTATTTATTTGACTTTAAGGTGTTAAATTTTAGACAAATCAAAATACTCTAGTTATGAATAAAATACTAATTAGAATATGAATATAGAATAAAATATGGATGAGTTATGAAAACAAAACTGTGTGTTTGAGGGAACACCAGCATATATTTAATTATTCAGATGGAAAATTAGTACTGCCATCTATAGACATCCAAACACAAAGCTTGACGACAAAGACGGATGTTTGCCACCCTGGGAAATTCCAAGATATCTTATATTAAAAACATAGCCCACAATTCCATAGGCAAACCAAAACAACACGTGATATCACAGAGACATGTGTTCCCCAGAAATTTTCAAACACATAACGTCACGATTCCTTGCACACCACGTAATATCACTGACTGAACGGAGGCTCCCAGCGAAATTCCAAACATTCCAAACTTTATCTTATCACGATACATCGCCCATAATGCCATACACAATTTATTTGCTTATCTACAACTCATAACAACACACATCCACGACACGGATGTCACTTACCCATTCACCCTACCCCTATTTTGTTCATAGTATCCCACCAATCACGTCACGAATTCTTATTCACTAATATCTTCCTTTTCCATTCAAAACAATAACGTCACTTATTTACAACTAACAATACATCACTCATTTGGAACTAACAAATAACGTCACTTATCTTCATCTGATAACAACACATATCCATGACACGATGTCTTATCTTATCTTGATCTTGAACTTGTTTAAAGTGTTCCACCAATCACAACACGAATCCTTATCCACTAACATCTCTTTCTTTTCTATTCAAAACAATAACGTCACTTATTTACAACGAACAAATGCCATTACTTATCTTCATCTGATAACAACACACATTCACGACACGATTACTTATCTTATCATGATCTTGTTCAAACTGCCCCACCAATCACGATACGAATCCTTATCTCTAACGTTACCCATACGCGAACCAAAACACAAGAATTGACATGACTGACGCATCTTACCCCAGGGAAATTCCAATGTAATGACGTCACCTACAATGACTTCATCAGATGAACAACAAATCCTGTTATGATTCCTTATTATTATTATTATTATTATTATTATTATTATTATTATTATTATTATTATTATTATTATTATTGTTCCGGGAAACTCCAAGGAGTCGACAGACTCATCGAGGGAGGCCCTAACATCATGTCAAGAACAACTATTCAACATTCACACAGTATCTATCATATCTTGCCTTGAACTCATTCACGGTTGTAGCACCCACAACAGACTCTGGAAGCTTATTCCACTCATTTACCACTCTCCAAGTAAAGAACCTAGCTCTAACACCCTTGTCAACCACGCTCTTGCCCAGCTTCCATGCATGGCCCCTAGTCCTCCCACTACCAGTCATATTTTCAAAAATATCTTCTGGATCAATCTTATAAAAACCCTTCAGTAATTTGAATGTCTCAATCATATCACCCCTCCTTCGCCTATCGTCCAATTTCTGCAACCCACAAATCTTCAACCTATTCTCATAAGGTTCATTCCACAGACCTGCTATCATCTTGGTCACTCATCTCTGGACCATCTCCACTTCCTCCCCATCACGAAGAAACCCTGGTGCCCATAGCTGGGCACAGAAGTCCAGATGGGGTCTTATCAAGGCTCGATACAGAGGAACAATAACTTGTTCGTCTCTGCATGTTAAAGTATTTTTCAGAAGCCAAGTGATTTGGTGAGCTGTTTTAGTTACTTTTGCAATGTGCCCCCTAAACTTCAACTCCTTATCCACCAACACTCCCAAATCCCTGGCTTCATCAATCTCCTGGAGTATGATTCCACCAATGCGATATACTGCTGCTGTTCTTTTCACCCCAAAGTGCATAACCTTACACTTTGCCACATTAAATTGACATCCATTTTTCCTAGCCCAGTCCTCCAAACTATACAAATCATCCTGTAAAATTTTGACATCTTGTGCACTCACAATTGCTCTACCCAACTTTGCATCATCAGCAAACAAGTGAACACTTCCTCTCAGATCCTTTCCAATATCATTGATGAACAAATTGAAAAGCAGTGGTCCAAGAACAGAGCCCTGTGGCACTCCACTAGTCACAAGACGTCTTTTAGACTCCACTCCTGAATAAACCACTCTTTGATATCTCTCCTTCAACCACCCTCTTATCCATCTCACCAACCCTATATCTATACCCATCTGCTCTAGTTTACTGATTAGGGTTCCATGTGGTATCCTATCAAAGGCCTTGGCAAGGTCCAGTAGTATCACTGTAAACTCATTACCCCTATCCAGTTCAGCCGTCACTGTGTTATAAAACGTGAGCACGTTACTGAAGCATGATCTACCCTTCACAAAACCATGTTGTCCCCCATACAATATCCCATTTTCATCTATCCAATCCTGTATTCTTTTCTTGACTAATTTCTCTAAGACCTTGATAATGATTCCTGATATGCTAATCCGTCGGTAATTTACAACAGCAGTCCTGGAACCACCTTTATGCAGTGGAACTATTTTCCCCTCTTTCCACCCGCTCGGGACTAACCCAGACCCGAGACTCAAATTAAACAAAATGGTCAAGGGTACTGACAATTCATTAGCTGCTTCTCGTACAACACGAGCTGGTATACCATCCAATCCCACAGATGTATTGACATTGAGGTTATGCAATAGACTACTCACCTCCACTTCATTAACCACAATTCCCGTATAATCTACTGCTTTATTCGTTTCTGCAATGTCACCACCTGGATGATATACTTTTGCAAAGTGCTCACTCAGTAACTCAACTATCTCAACTGATTCAGTTACCTCCCTACCATCGGCATTATTTAAAATCAATCTGCCATGTACATTTTTCCTTTTACTTGCTACATATCTAAAAAACAGTTTAGGATTCTCTTTAGCCTGCATGGCCAATGTTCTTTCGTAATCCTTTTTTGCTTTTCTTACCACACTCGTCACCCTTCTGGCCTGCGCTTTACCGTTCATGTGCCTGCCGGTCACCCTTCTTAAATTCCCTCCATAGTTGTTTCTTTTTTTGCAACTCAAGCTTAATGGTGTTATTCATCCATTTAACCCCTACCTGATTTATTATTCGGACTCTAGGTATACAGTCAGCCATTGCTTCATGCAAGCACTTCTTAACTACCTCCCATGCACTATCAACTTCTAGTCCTTGCAGTTGTACATGCCATGGCACTGAACCAATCAAACTCTAAAGCTTGTCATACTTTCCATCCCGATAATTCCACATGTACCCTGTCTTAATTGAAAGTTCTACACCTTTAGCCACCTCCCAAGTTAAGACCCTACGATCACTCTCACCGATTGGTGGCAATGTGGTCATATTTGTTACAGCCAAATCCTCAGATGTAATTACT